>NC_134487.1:73588901-73768901 GCF_040206685.1 Ascaphus truei | reverse complement strand
ATACCTGGGCTTTTCTTTAGATGTAGTAAGTCTCAAGAAGACACTTTCAAGGTCTAAAACTCACATACAACTGTATCTATGAATACATGTTTTGTTTTCCTTCACTGCTTGCAGCTAACCTAATCTTCTCCAGGACGTGTACACCTAGATGTTTGTTTCTTTTCAGATGGTTGTTTAAGGGCAGAGGAAAAAAAAGGACCACGATGAATGTTTTTGGTTTAGGGAAATGTTGCCAAATTGATTGATCTGGGCATCGGGGAAGCATGAAGGCCGTGAACTTTAAAAGGGATAGGGATTAAAACAATATGTAGTAACACAGAATTTGCAGGGAGACTATGTTGTAGACTAGGGGTGCACAAGCTTTGTTGTAGGGAAGGGCACAGGGCCTCTGTAAGTGCTGCACCCCCCTCCCCTCCCCACCACCACCACCACCTCCAGCAAATCTTGCACCCCCCAGTTCTAGACTGCAGTTACAGTATGAAATTGGAAAAGGCAGAATTGGAACGGGGAAAAAAAAATTCACAAAATGTTGGTGTGAACTTTAGAAAATAGGAAGAGGAAAATCAAGTATAGTCTGCAGAATTATCTGTACCCAAAGTTGGCACAGTAGATGGGGTCGGAAAAGTCTTTCATATTGACATTAATGTGCAAACCTTTTGGAAAAGTTTGCAAGGATGGCAAATGTTGCTGTTCTTTGATAACTTTTTGGGTGGAAACCGGCAAGGTTCACCCCAACAAAATTTGCATGAACCCATTGGTCATCTGACCTTGGTTTTTATAACAACATTTTTGCAGGAAAAAAATGGGAAAATGGGGAAATTTAGCAAAATTTGTAAATCTTAAGAAATGTGCAACCTGTAATGCAACTAGTTTGCCGTCTCTATGTACTGTATATTAGTGTTTATTTTGCTTTACCCTTATTCACTAAAGCATTCCAATACTTGTATATATGTATGTCTTTATTTATATAATGCCATTAATGTACATAGCGCTTCACAGCCGTAATACATGTGACATAGGAATATGAATAACAAATAATACAACTAACACATAATGGAATTAAGCATTTCAGACATAAAAGTAACATTAGGAGCCCCTTCCCCGAAGAGCTTACAATGTTATACCACCACTTCTCCTAGCAATGAGAGTAAAAAAAAACAATTAAAAAAAGAGGCTGTGAAAGTATTCATAACTTTAGAAGCTATA
Organism: Ascaphus truei; assembly: GCF_040206685.1. Lineage (NCBI taxonomy): Eukaryota > Metazoa > Chordata > Amphibia > Anura > Ascaphidae > Ascaphus > Ascaphus truei. Next base: position 73,767,695 of record NC_134487.1, on the reverse strand, counting down.
CATGTAATTAATGCGTTCCATAAAATTTCCTAGGCACCGATTGTTTTAGATATATACACACATGTACAGTGTGTGTGTGTGTGTGTGTATATATAGGTATATATAAGGTATGCACCTTAACCCTGGCTGTGCTCAAAGCTGTGACCATGCAGCAAGCTTAAGCCTATAGGGAACCATGTTAAAAATGGTTATTGAGGCAAAAAGTGACACTGTGTGCTCATTTGCATGTCATTTCCCAGAATCCCTTGCTGCAGTGGAAGTGCTGTATGCTGGGTGATAATGGGGAAAGGCGGGGTTGCAGACCTGCCTAAGACATGCAGATGAGCATACAGCTATATTTGCATATATATATACTTTTTGCCTCAATAACCATTTTTAACATGGTTCCCTATAGGCTTAAGCTTGCTGCATGGTCACAGCTTTGAGCACAGCCAGGGTTAAGGTGCATACCCAGAAAACCACCCACAGACAGCTGTTTCGACCTTGATGGGTCTCATCAGTGTGGGGTTGATTTTACTGGGAATGCAAGAGAGGCTATGGGATAGGCTAAACCCTAATACTGAGTTAAGTTATGGTGAGTAAAAAAAGTGACAAAAACCCTCCACAGGAAAGCAAATATGCAAATATAGCTGTATGCTCATCTGCATGTCTTAGGCAGGTCTGCAACCCCGCCTTTCCCCATTATCACCCAGCATACAGCACTTCCACTGCAGCAAGGGATTCTGGGAAATGACATGCAAATGAGCACACAGTGTCACTTTTTGCCTCAATAACCATTATAAATATATATATATATATACATATATATATACATGTAGAGGTATCAGTACTGTGTTAGCCGAGCTTTGATTATATATATATATGTATATATATATATATATATATATATATATATATATATATATATATATATATTATTATTTTTTCCTCAGGGTATTTCATCAGGGGAAATCAGCAAGTCTGAGGAAACGCATAGGATTAATGTGCTGTGGACGACCTAGTGTTTGTTAAGCAAGTTGCTGCCACCTCACTCAAAGACTGCTACCATCTGCGGTCCTGTCACTTCCGCCTCCTTCCCCCTTGCTTGGAACCAGGGACATCTGGTTTGTGTTCCCCGGGGGAAGAATTTGAGAAACCACTGGTGCCGAGAGTTCCTGCTGGACGGAAACTCACGAGGACCACACTGGTCTGCGGAGCAGCTGAGCAGAGGAGAAGCTTCTTGCTGACAAATCGGAGCATGAGTATTGATCTCATACATGCTTTTTTATCTTCATTGTTTGTGAGTTTAACCATTGAGTTTTTTGGAACATTAAATCCATTTTTTATACAGTAATGCACTAGGGTTGGGCGCTTTTTTTCTTTTCTTTTTATATATATATACACATACACACACACACACACACACACACACACACACACATATATATATATACACACACACACACATATATATATATATATACACACACACACACACACACACACACACACACACACACACACACACACACACACACACACACACACACACACACACACACACATTTATACGCACACATTTATTTTTTCCTTCTCAAAAGGGTCTAGTCTAGGTATGCAACATTATTTATGATTATCTGCAGGAAAACACCCCTTTTTTGTTTTATAGAGCAGGGGTGCACAAAGTTTCCTACATGCGCCCCACTGTGTCCTCTCCCCTCCGGCTCGCACCCTGCGGCGTCATTTGATGCCGGGTTGCCATGGAGACTTGTCGCTGGAAGGGAAGTAAAAAGTTACAGAGGCCTCACACGATCCCTGGGATTTATTTTAAATGCCTTCAGGGAAGCGTGGGGCTTCTCTAACAGCCGCACCCCTCCAGAAATCTTGCGCCCCCCACTTTGTGCACCCCTGCTATAGAGCATGGGAATGGGGGCGTGAGGGGGGATCCTTACCGACTTAAACCCCATCCATTTCATTTTTGGGGACGCCTTGGTTTCAAAGATAATTACCAGTGAAGTTGATGGTGTTTCCTCAAAAGGATCTAAATGCCCATCCAATAGGAAGCCACAACTGATGATGTTGGGCTTAAAACTGGCCGACAGGATGTGGAGGCCTTTTTATTTTCCCTGAAAGGACATTTAACACCAGCAAATACACTGGTACGTACAGTATCTCGGGAAGTGGGTGGCCCCCGGAGCTGAAAATATTCCAATACTGTGGAAACAAAAGTCTAGCAGGATTACTGATTTAACCCTTTGAGCAAATAGCAATCACATGAGAGCTCCTCAGTGATTGTAGCGCCACCTAATCCGGAAACAGAAGAGGCCTCCTCTTCCATTTCCCTGTATGACTGATCGCGTTTCTGCGGAATGCGATGTCCCCTGGAAAACAAGCACAGAAAGGGCACGGCGTACCCACTACATCATGGAGAACCTGGAGTGCCAAACCCCATGATAAAGTGGCTACATCCTGGGGTACACAAAGAGTTAAACAAAAGAGGCACAAAATAGCTTGACCTTTCCATTCAACTGAAGTTTGTTTGCTGCCACCAGTGCCTGCAATGCATTGTAACAGAATATAAATGAGTGCAGAACCCTCTGGATGCCACAGGGTTTCAGTCTGCAAATGTGGATTTGTGTTCGGCACGCTCCATGTAAATGTATATAATAAATGTCTAGCAATTACTCACTGAGCTGTTCTTCTTGATTAGACAAAACATGTTGCTAAGGATACGCGCGCACATTACGAGATCTTTCTGCTCCTGCAGATGCATGTGGAGGTGGTGCAAAACTACAGGCAGGAGAATGAACCGGGATTCTGCAAAGAGAAGAAAACATCTATTTTTATTCTTTGGATCACATATAATAATGGAGAAGCTCAGCGTTGTTCCTGTATCCATCGCACCTTTTCATCATCCGATTTAAAGCAAATACACAGTAATGCCAGTCTTAGAAAATAGATCTGGAAGACTTCACGTACTAGATCAGGGGTGGGCAACTCCAGTCCTCAAGAGCCACCATCAGGTCACGTTTTCAGGATATCATTGCTTCAGCACGGGTGGTTCAATCAGTGGCTCAGTCAAAGACCTTGAGCCACCTGTGGTGAAGCAGGGATATCCTGAAAACCTGACCTGGAGTTGGCCATCCCTGTTCTTGATGTATTCCTGAAATGGTGTCATTCTTGTAGTTGCTATGGAATAGAAGTACTGTATTGTATTTAAAATAAAAGTTATTTGCATTATATCTTTCACAGGAATGTAAACCATGCTGCAGGGGTGTTAGAGCCGGTTACATATACAGTAATCTGTAAAGCATCATAAAATATTTATACCATAAAAAAGAAACCTTCCAAATGTTTTCAATATGTCAAAACCAGAAAGGATTAGTAGCCCAGAGACACAAATCAATCAATCAATCTCTCCCTCTCTCCATTATGTTGAGAGTATTGAAAAAACAGGCCCCAAGTTTTCCCAGCTGCATGATATGGTGTAGTTCAAGGGTTTACTAGTTTGCTTTCAAAATCCATATGTTGTTACTGTTTTGTAAAGAAAATGAGCTATTTTTAGCATTACACGCAAGCAATGCAATGTACCTTAACATACAGCACAACTCTGGACACAAAATGCAATATAATTAATGAGCCATGGTGATAACACAAGATTTAAAGCCATAGCTATCCATCTCTCTGACCTAATTTCCCCCGCAAAGGATATCCAAATTATCTGACATACAGTATCGGAATGCTAATTCTTGCTTTTGAAAGAGTTCCCTAAGAAATTGAAAACCAAAAGTGCTTCTCATGTGAACTAACTGGAGAATGTGATCTTAAAAGTAATGCTTAATTCCATAACCAATGCAGGACCTCACAAAACAGTTTCAGGATTGTGATGTGCTGTGTTACAGGTCACTTTGGAGATGAAGGGATTAATAAAGACAGTCAACAGTAGCAGGATTAAAAATACAGTATGTATTTTACATAAAAAGGGATTGGGATCAAAGTACTAGATATCACATACTACTAGGGTATTTTAAAACAATAGCAATGAGAAAGAAAATGTATTATTTCCCTAAAAGCAGCCAACTTTTATGGAATGACTAGTAGTGGCCCACTGATAATGGCACTGACTTTGGCCAACTCCCACTAGCCACTACTGCAAATTATGACCTTGGGGCAATTTTATTTCCATGTTACAGATGGAACAAAGGGGTTTTGCTCACACTGGCATGTTATGGTGGCATATGTTACATAGTTACAGTACATAGATATGTTGCAATATTCTAGCTATCCCTGCCATTAAATCCTTTGGAAAGGATTCTGAATTATATTACAATATTCGGTGATATCATTAGGTACAATGAAGCTGGCCAGATGTGTAGATTGTAAGGTCTCTGTTGAAGTGACTAATTGAACCTGCAAAATTGTTATGATTGAGTGTGAAGTGCTTTCCTTGCCACTCCAATTTGTGTTCCTAAGTGCAACTGCATGTTCATAAGAAACCTTTGCAGCAGAACATTCCTTTGATGATGCCACTTCTTTAACAACCTTTTCTATACTTCAATCACAAAGTTTATTTATTCATTTATTTTAAACAATTCTGCATGTCCTATTTATATTATTTCCTGATGGTTGCTAACTCATCTAAACTATTATTTTACAAGTTCTAAAGTGATTCCATATAAGTTAGGATATCATTTCCAAGGAGAATTGAAAAAGAAAACAAATGTCTCCCAAAGGAAAAACTGGCATAATAGTGCATTTTTTTAGTTATCCATCATGGTTTATTTTTTTGTTTTTTTTTTAGATAGGACTTCTGTTTATAAAGTGCTGTAATAAACAAAAATAAAAGCAACATTTTTGCCCATACACTATGGTATATAATATTTTTGCTTATATACAAATCGGTATATCTACATGTGTATACAGCTGTTATTCTCTCGTGATGTTTTTCTTCTAACAGGTTCTCTCGTTACCCGGATTGCTGTAGAGCTCGCTCTCCACCGTCTTTGCAATGCACTGAAGTTTTACATCTTGAAGTGAATCATCTGCATGCATGATTGTTGGCAGACTGCCCAGGGTATCATGCACCAAGTTTGCCACCTCTCGAACATCAAAGAGCTTCAGCAGCTCTGCGTATACAGCTGGGAAAGAATTCAAGAACACAGCCTGGGGGAGAAGGGAAACGGAAGAATACAGAATACCGTGAAAAACAAAGATTCAAATCTCACATATTTACTGTACTTACAATCAATATTAAATCAGGAGCTCTCCAGGGAAAGGTTTAATTGTGCTTTCATTGTATACAACACTACATGCAATTGCATTGGTACTGTATATAAAACAATACACAGTATGACAGAGCGGTCATTAAATAAAAACTGAATGGTAGTATCATTTGTGGATAGTTAAACCATTATTTACAAACATTTGTATTTGTACTATATCATTGCTAATTGACCAATTGAACAATTGAATTTTATTTAGTTTTTCCCTCTGACCTATAATCTACTGTCAAAAATGCTCGGCAGTGTAATACTTAAGGAAAACACCCACGACATAATTTATTTGGGGGGAAAATGCCTACCATTGTCAATTGTCTTGCTGGAGTCATTTTCTTTTTTAACCTTGGCTGCACCAAGGGGGCACCCTGCCATCTGGGTTCCACCAGGCTAACTGGGGAAACAATATCAGGGCTATCTAATAGAAGCATTGCAATGTTATTGGGAGAAGGCATCACTGCTTTATAATGGTAACAGTGGAGACAATGTTTGTAGTCGGGATTTTTTTGTCAAACCGGCACAAAAAACTACAAATATCTCCCGAAACTATGGGGTTACTAATGAGAAATCAAATTGAAGGGGCTCACTATAGGAGCATAATGGACTTAAGTTATAAGAGCGTACACTATGTATGTATGTATATTTTTGTACATGTATGTATATTTTTTATTTTATATCCCCAACCAGGTATGCAGCACTTTGACATTTTTACAACATTACAATACAATCACAATACAGGGGCTATAATAATAAATATGTGCATATGTGCATCAAGACATATATGTAAGATTGAGAGACTAATCAAAACTGAAAGAGTATATTTGAATGGATTGGTTAGTGTGTATAAAGCATACAGTAAATGCTTAATTCAACAGGTGAATTTCCAGATTGGTTTTGAAGTTAGAGAGAGGGGAGAGAATATTTTTTTTAGCGAGTGCCGAGTTTATAAGGGAGCAAACGGAGAGTATTCAGGAGCACAGAAGCAGCGACGTGATCATCACTGCAGAATTGTGAATATATTGAATAGTAGAAAGCTGCAGGCAGGGAAGCCAATAAGGAGTAGGTTGCAGAAGGCCACTCCACACGGCAGGGAAGGAGGTCATGCATTACCATTTCAGTAGTAGAGAAAAAGAGAAAGGGTTGTATTTTAGCATTATGATTGAGAAAGAAATGGCAAGATTTAGCAATTGTGTTAAGGTGAGGGAAGAACAAAAAGAAGAGTCACATCTTCCACCATATCTTAAGTCTGCTACATCTGTGCACACAGTACATACATGTACACACACTCTTGCAGGCATACATTCAGGCTTCAAAAAATAAATCTTAACAGTGGCCTTCCCCTGTTCTCAGAGCGAGGCCACTAGTATTACTATTGTAAGTGTAACCCCTCCTTATTTCCTAGATGTATTAATATGTACATACAGTACTAGGGCAGAGACCCGAGTCCACCTCCCCTGTACCTAAGAATATTCAGCTGGTGAGAAACCAGGCTGGCGTCAGACAACGCAGCGGCACATGTATCTTATAAATAATGGTATTTTATAACTAGGGAACACAGATATCGCCCTCAGAATTGGAGGACCACGAACACTATTTATAGCCATTGTACACAGAGAACAGCAATACACCCCACTGTGCTGCATCTGTTACTCAGTCCCGGTGGCCCGTGTGCTAACTAAATCAATACACCATACCTGTGACTGAGATAAAGCATTTGCTCCCTTGCTCTCCTGGGACAGAAAGAATCGGATTGACATAAGAAGCTCTTTAATACAGCACCGAAACTCTTCCTCATTCTGTCCTCCGGTGGCGAGAGAAAACAGCTTTCGGGACTGAACTATATACTTAAAAATATATTCCTGGGCCTACAAATTGAACACAAAATGGACATGATCAACTTGTACAAATAAGTTAAACTTGCCATTGGTATGTTTGACAGGTTCTTTATAAAAATACATGGTGGTATGTACTACAAGGCAAAACCAGCAGTGCAACATTTAACTGCTTGAGTGGTGTAGAAAGGTACTGCCTTCCACTCTATGCTACATCAACACTGAATGTATTGAGTATGCAGTAGTCATTTCAAAGCAATACATTAATACAGCAGTGTGCAAACTGGGGGGCGCGAGATTGTCTGCGGGGCGTGCAGGGTTTACAGAGGCCCCGCGCGCTTCCCGAACGCACTTAAATTAAGTACCGGGGAAGTGGCAATGGCCTTTGCAAACTGCACCTACCTTGGCTCAGTCGGATTCTGGAGACGTGTCGCCATGGCAACGCAGCGTCAAATTACGCTGCGAGGTTATGTGACGTCACGTTGCCATTGCCACTGGAGAGAGATGTCCTAAGAGCCATCGAGCTGCTGGAGAAGCTGCAGAGGAGCGGGGAGGTACCACCACACAAGCAGCACGCGTTACAACGAGTCCTTCAGAGTGACAATGCCGACGCCGAGGTAAGAGGGGGGCGCGCGGAGAGAGGGGAACAGCCGGCAGGGGGGCGCGGGGAAAAAAAATTGTGCTCCCCTGCATTAATACATTCCCATTATAGATTACAAGACCAGCTCAAAAACTGCAGAACACAAACGATTCTGTTTGAGACCCAGCTATCCTCATTAATTGATACAACCTAGTATAATTATAATACAGAAAAAAGGGCTATTTCCAATCATCACAACATCAAAGTGATGCTGAATGAATGGGAAGTAAAATGGGACTACATTCAATTCTTCATTGGGTTTCGTTTATTACCTTTAATACTTCCTGGATGTGCTCTTGTCGCTCAGCTTCAATTATTCTGTCAACATACCATTTCAGCACTTTTATGAGGTCTCTGTAATGTCAGGAAATATTAGTAAACTGTGATGTTTAAACAAAACAAAACCAAAAACTTTTAAAATAATTGGCGAGTTTATTCAAGTTTTTGTCCCACTGCAAAAATATTACTCCAGTTTCACCTACATTTCTTTTTTGTATTGCTTTGTTACATGGAAAAATTGCACAACTGGAGTAAAATCGTCACATTTTAACCCTAAAACACCCAACATGTTTTTATTTCACAATGTTCAGCTTTGGACAAACAGAAAATGTTGGACACATTTTTGCAATGAATAAGTATGGAAAACTTCAGATCATGCCAGGGACTAAAGGCCCTGTTGTTTTTTGGCTCAGTTGTGAAATCTTATTTTGAGGATGAAAGTACTGTAACATGAGCTTCTATTACTGAATATTGTGTTGCCTGAATGTAGTGGCTGCTGTAATGGTAACTATCTCTCAGCACAGAAGGGCCAGATAGTAGGAATAATCTCCACGTAACTCTGAGATAGTACAAAGTCAACTGAAACAAAATGTAGTTTTCATACACCACATCACGTGTTCACATTAACTAGAAGAATGAGATGTTGACGGTAAGCCTCATTGTTAGCCACAGAAGTTATATACTCCACCTCAGACCTGGTGTCATGATAATACCAGGAGATATTAGGTATTTTAATCCCTCTGGTGCCTCAGGGGTTAAATGGAGCTACAGTTTGAAGTTATTAGAAATACAATATATATTGGGTTTATGACAGGTCCAGGCTTTTCATAGGTGGGTGCTGGGTTTCAAACAGAACTTAATTGGTGGGTTATCCTATATAGCCCACTTAAAATGGCCAGATGGGTTGTATGATAAAGTCTCAAGATAAGGGCAGTTGTCTGCCAGAGGTGTAAATAAAATATAGCCCCTGTGACAACTTTCTAAATACAATTCTTTTAGAGCTAGCTCTAATACTAGCTTTCAATACTCAAAGGTATTCTCTGGAGGAAAAACAAAAAGAAAACAGCGCACAACGCTCATAGTGAAGTAAATCAATGATTCCTTGAGTTACTTCACTATAAGCGTTGTGCGCTGTTTTCTCTTTGTTTCTCTGTTTTAACTCCTGGTGGTGTTCAGCCACCCCTCATTCAGCTGCAGACGCTCTTTCACCAGTTCACGAATAATTTTGTATATTTGTTATCACTAATATTATTTTAGTGCACTTTCACACCCTTCACAGCACTGTTTATGGTTGCGCACTGATTACTCCTCTTGTATCTATTCCCTGGAGGAGTCTGCAAGGTCAGGGGGCGTGGCTAATAAAATATTAAACCAAAGAGTGTCTTTATTAAAAATGAGAATATCTTGTGATGTCATGTCCTTTGCATGATAAGAGTTACAAATATGTAATCTTGTCACAGAATGCCATGATCTGACATCACACACTGTAGGGTTAACAGGTACTGGGGGCAGATATTCATTTATCGCTCAGGTTTAGTGGTAAGACAGTCATGTTTAGTCTTGTCGCAACTGCCATGAGAGCCTGAATGTATTAATATTAAATCACAGCTGATTTACGACAGGGGCTGGGTTTATGTTGTTTCAATGGAAATGAATACTACATAAGAGAGCAAAGTTTTATGAAAAATCAGATTTGAACTTGAATTTGAGGTGTGTTTGGACTAAACATGTGATCTCTCATGTTCCTGAACCAGTGGCCTTTCTGGTGAAAATCTGTGGCATTTGGTAATGTATTGGATTTGCTGTCTATGTTTAACTTTTTATTTTGAGACTGTTCTGCATTTATTGTAACTGTATGTTCTTGTAATCCTTTTTTCTGTAACCTAAGAACTGTATTTTTATATATATTAAAATATTTAATAAGTAATGTTTCGGGCTCTGAATGAACTGTTGCACGCTCTGGAGAGAGTATTTACATTTTCGGACACATTTTGCTACAACAGAATTTTGTGTGTCCATAGTTTATTCTATCATAGACAGGGACCTGGGACCCTAGCAAATATTGATTTCACATATTTTGTTTGTATAATTATCCCAGGTGGTGGAAGTCTATAGATATGTTTGCAATTGAGTAAGAGGTTAATATTACTTATTGGAGGTACGTTTGCGGAGGAGACAGGTGAGATGGCTAGAGTAGCCATGTGTACTAACCCTGGTTGCATATCTACTTTACTGTATATGCCCACTTGTGTGCTGTTTGTGACAGGTGGTATATTGGGACAGATTTAGGGGGAGATACTAACTCATTTGAGGGACCTTTGCAAAGGTGAAGAGTGGGGCAGCTTGCGAACTGTGTATTGACACTTGTCCTGTAGAGGAGATATTATTAATTTTAGGGTCCTTTGTGAAGTAAAAAGTTAAAAGTGGGACCACTTCCGAGCAGAGTATTAACCATTGTCCCATATGCAGGTCACGTGCTCACAGGGGTGGTGTACGTGATACCTGGTATATTGTATTATTCTTATATGTGCATAATAACGTCTCCCTAAGTCCTCCTATAGACACTCCAAAAACTGCAACTTACAGTATCTCTCGTCTTTATAGTCTGATAACGGCTCTCAATGTACATAGCAAACTTAGCAGAGTGTTACTGTATTTTAATCCTTTTTCTCTTGGCTTCAATTTATGAAGTCACTTTGCTCCAATTTTACTGTTCTATGCAACGAACACCAAATATGTTAAAGTAGGTTGATAATTATGTTTGAAGCTTGTATTCCTGTATTGTATGTGTTCCCATCTATTCTAAATTGTCTGTTTGCTTGCAATGTAACCATTAAGTATTTGAATTGCGCTATATAACAACAAATATAATATAAAAAAGTTGGGAAATTAAGAGACCGTACCTGTAAGCAAGTGCACCAGCAAAATGTCCTTCTATATAAGTATCCATTACTGGTTTAAAATGTTGAAATTTGCTGTCCTGCAGCAAATTAATTATATGAACCTGCATAAAAAGACAAGAAAACAGAGGGGGGAAAATATTGCAACATACTATTACAGAGCGTACTTCTGTAATTATCATAGTGCCGAAAGGACATGCAACGTATTGTTTATGTGTAGATGGTACCTCAAACACCAAACAGGTTCATTTAGATAAAAACTACAATGTAATATATAATATTATTGTAGAGGAAGAGGGGGTTGGCCCGGTATTAAAGGGGTTGCACCCCATATGGCCACCCCCTGACCTCACCAGGGAGGCAAGGGGTTAACTGGACTGCGGTCCAGGAATGTGGCTTACACCTTGTCATGTCAGGAAAATGTATGTTTCCCTGTTCCCATGTTTCATTATAATCCTGTATTTAAATGTTTTAAAGTGCATTTCTGTATCTCCAGTTCTGGAGGTCACAGAGAGTTGATATTTGGCCAATATGTGGAGGCACTGTAGGCATTAAAAACTGGCAACTTTCGACCCACTGAGCCCACCAGAATGGAACTTATTAATATGTGTAGATATTAAAGTGTATATGTATGGTATTTTGGATCTGCTCTGACAATGCAGACTCCATCTGCTATGCTAATAGGTCATGAAGGGCAGCCGGCTGATTGAGCCTAAGCACTGTGATCAAAAGTTAACTGCCTGATTGTTTACACTAAGTACTAATCAACCGACTAAGTACTAATCAGCAGACTCTGCCACTCTAATTGTTACCTGAGGGTGGAGAATCATCAAACTGGAGTGGTTTGTAAGTGTTATGTCTACACCTACAAACAATGCAGATACTTCATTTGGTAGACTGGTCGTTGCCCCTGATTTAATTATGGGGCTACCCATAGAGTCCCAGTACACATGGGCTAATTAGCTGGGGGATGAATGAAGGAACAAAGGGCACTGCGGATTTGAGCAAAATAAACTCATTTATTGAGCCAACACGACGTTTCGACCTAAGTGGTCTTTTTCAAGTGACAATGGCATGCCATTGTCACTTGAAAAAGACCACTTAGGTCGAAACGTCGTGTTGGCTCAATAAATGAGTTTATTTTGCTCAAATCCGCAGTGCCCTTTGTTCCTTCATTCATCTGTCTTGGACTGATTGCAGGCTTTCGTGCAAACACTGGAGCACCGGTAATTGTATGTTTTTTCTATTTTTGAGGTGTGCAGCATCACTTTATTTGTTCTAATTAGCTGGGGGGCATGGGTTAATCTGTGTCTCCACGTTAGGGATTGGATACAGATAATTGTTCACCAATAGTCTGTATTCAATGTTAAGAATAGGGTTACACAGGTATATAAACTGTGTCAACCCTACAGTTTTTAGTTGTGCTTCTGATTCCACCTGGAATGTCACCGGATTGCTGAAGAATTGCTAGCTGATACTTCTCCATCCCCCAACCCTAAGTAAGTGTTACCTTCTTGTTTGTTAATTGTACTATATTGCTGTGTTCACCTTTTTTAAGAAATAAATATATTTTATTATATCTAAGCCTCGTTCAGTTCAACCCAGATATTTGGTGTTCATTATATCTTGTCATAAGTTACCGTGACACTTATGTAACATAAACATACAAAAACAATGCAAAGAGAAAGGAAGTGAAACTTACCAAGCAATCGAAGACCTTGGAGCCATATTTCTGAGAACTTTCATCCAGAATTCCAAACAAAGTGTCCAGTGTGTCTTGAAGAAACTAAAGAGGGTGTGGGGTTAAATATTTCACTGTCAAAGTATTATTTAATATTATACATCTGAACAGCTAGAAAGTCCCAAATTATCGCTTACCTTTACTATTTCCGAACCATCAATTTCTTTTAATTTGGAAAGGCAGCCTGGGATTTTTTCTGGGTGCATCCGCCACTTTAGAAGATCAAGCATATCACCTACAAGTTAAAATGAAACAGTGAAAGCTATATTCAGAGAAAAGTAGATACAAAAAGCTGTACTGATTTTGGCCTTTTGTCATAAAAGCCATATAGCACTATCCTGCATGTCAATGTATGATGTTCCTAAACCTAATCTCGGTAACATAAAAATATGGTTTTAGGTTTAATTCTAATTTGGAGTCTTGTGATTTAGGTCGATAGGACAAAACAAAGCTGTGTCAGAACTGTATTATCATAATGATCAACTTTTCAACTTCTCTTACTGCCAACTGAAACTTGAACCATGTATCAGAACAATCAACAATTCTCAATTTGAATCTATCACAATCAACAACACTACATTGGCTACCTGAATGATTAATGTCAGTTCAGTCCTCTTGAAAAACACAGTTTGTAAGGGTGTACTCTACTGTAGATAAAACACATACTGAAATGAATTATCTATAATCATCTTACTAGAAAATAAATTAAGAAACTTGGTCCACTTTACTGTACCTACACTTCTGATGCAATCTACATTTATCAAAGTTGTCTAGGTGCCAAAAGTAAAAAATCCCGACTAGCAAGTAATAATTCCAACCTAAAAACTAGACATAGTGTGAAGGTCAAAAGTAAACATACGTTTTTAATTAAAACTACCAAGTTGATTTTCATAAACAGTTTCTTACAGTTTGCTAATACTTATTTTAAAGTACATGTTTCAATTCTAAAACCAAATGTGGCAGTTTGAAAATATAATACAAATTAGTATGATCACTAGTTTCTTTCTATAATGTTAACCGGACCCCATGACCCTTATTTATATGGTTTTCAAAAACTCTGGTACACTTTGCTCAAAGGTACCTGTTAAAAAAGGAATGTGATTTTTGTGCCAAACAGCTTAATTGCAATAATTATTCTTAGAACACAAGGTCAGCGGAAGTTTTTCTTAGGAGTAAAAGATAAAAACACGCCTTCGGTATGCATGAGAGTATACCATAGCTTTATCATGTCTATGTATAGTAAGTACAGACATTATACTGCACAGTTTATTGGAATGCATGCTTTGCCAACTTTGTGCATTGGTAGTTCACTTATTGTTTAAAATCAAAAACAAAAAATGTAAAACAGAAAACCATTACAACAAATAAATAGCAATCGCAGATTAGGTGCTATACTAAAGCAAATGGAATGCCACAGCTGGTTCCTAAGAGAGGCATTTAAATTCCATAACATTTTAGCAGTGACCTTGAACTATATAATCTATAGACATTGATGTTCTTATAGTTCTGTCACATCTGTCATAACATATAGTTGCCAATGTTTTGGATACAGCAAGCACTGTACTGGACATTGCTGAAAATCCTTCTCTTTCTCTGTGTGGATGTCTACTGATGACTGCTGGGTAAGGAATTGGAAAGATGATAACATTAATAATAATAACTTTATTTCATATAGCACTTTTCTCCAAATGAGACTCAAAGCACTTCAGAATTACAGTATAGTGCACTGTACGCAGCACTGTACATGGGATTCTTACAGACACACAGTTCTTGCCCAGATGAGCTTACAATCTATGTTGATGGTGCCTGAAGCCTAGGGAGATAAGGTGACTTGCCCAAGGTCACAGGGAGCCGACACCAGGATTTGAACCAGGCTCTCCCCTGCTTTACGCTCAGTAGTGTTTTCAGTGTCAGGGTCTTTACTGACTGAGCCACTCATTCAGCCCAAAAGATCAAAATAAGACTGTGTAAAATGGTTTATTGTATGCTGTAGTTCTGTGTTACACCAAAATGTACATTTGAAGCTGCTTTGGTTATTGGCTAATTGAAAGTTAAAGAAAGCATAGTGCAGAAAGATTACAGGTATCAGTGCTATGTTATACAATAGATGTTACTTCAACATAGAAAACTACTAAAGGATTTGAAAATGTAGTTTATGATCAATATCAATAAATAAGAAAAATTAAGTGCTTAAAGTCCAGATCAAGAAAACCTAATCTAGCATACGGTCTCCGGCATTGCCCTACAATCAACACATTTTGCCACAAGACAGTGGGTTATTTTATTTTTAAAATAAAGTTAATTCAGATATGAATACCCTTCTATAGAGTATTGTTGAATTCTGAAAATAAACATGCATCAAAGGTGAGAGCAGGAGGAGGAAGGGTGAGGGGAGGAGGGAGGGTGAGAGAAGGAGGGGGTGAGAGGAGGAAAACTATTTAATCTGGTAGGTCTGATTGGCCGACGAATCAACAGGTAACTCACTGGTCCTTAAAGGATGCAGTGAGAAAAAAATACCAGACTAACAAAATTATAACATAAACCGGTATCAAGTGCAACAGTAAATTAAAATAATGTGCACTAAAATGTGGGAGTTAATGTAAAAAAATCCAAATGGGGGGATACCGAGCAGAGAGGATGATGAGGAGGGGGTGAGCGAGAGGAGGAGGGGGTGAGAGAGAGGAGGAGGAGGAGGTGGAGGGTGAGAGAGAGAGGCTGAGGAGGGAGTGTGAGAGAGGATTAAGAGGGGAGCAAGAGCAGACGAGAAGGAGGGTGAGAGAGAGGATTAGGGGGGGTGAGAGATGAGGAGGACGAGGGTGGGGATGAGAGAGTGGATGAGGAGGAGGGTGGGGTGAGAGAGAGAGGAGGAGGTGGGTGGAGGTGAGAGAAAATGAAGAGGTGAGAATGAGGATAAGGTGTGAGGGAGGATGAGGTGGGGGGTAAGAGAAATGATGAGGAGGATGAGAGGATGAGGAGGGTTCGGTGAGAGAGAGGAGATGTCATCAAATAATATATTGCATGCATATCTAAGAAGTTTAACTGGACCAACAGGAAGCCGTGACATCATTCCTTGCATTGCGGCTTCCTATTGGCATGCGTGACCGGTACCTGAGCATGACATACCTACACCCCCTATACAGGTATGCATCTCAGGAATCAGGGGTCCCCAGAGTGGAAATGAATGCAGTTCCGCTTTGGAGACCTTCTACTTCCTACCTAGGAGAGGGAAACTAGGGGGGGAGGGGCGGGGAAGTTGAATTTTTTTTAGGGGTGGGAGGGGTGGCATTAATTGTGCTTGCCTAAGGGCAGCACATACTCTAGGAACAGGCCTGTTTCCATGCATATGTATTATTAGAAAAATTGCAACATTTGGGAACAAAAAACAACATTTCACATGACTAACTAGTAATGTACAAAACACTTAATGTAACAATTCCATTATACTGCTTGGTATGCACATGGTTAGTTAAAAAAAAGACTGGGCAGATTAAGTTTTGCAGAAATACTTTTACAGGGTCTACAGAACACATGAAACTTGATATATAGCCTTCCTCATGTCCTCCCACTCACCACCCGTATTAAAAATCATTGCTTGAATTGTTTACGTTTTAGGATATTGCTCCTCCATATGTCCAAATATCTATCTTCCATACAATGCAACTTGGAATAAAGACAATTTTTAAAAAAAAGTAAAGAAAATTAAAACGCTTTTTTTTTTTAGGCAGGATAAGTGGGAGTGGGACATTTCATTGTATGATGCAGACACACATATAGAAAGCTTACATGTCACAGTCATGCAACCGTGGCTGGCGTGGCACCAAAGGATTAACGCAGCTTGATCGCGGCAGACACTGTCACGGGTGCCGTGGACTTTTGCTTGCTTGTCCGTGGCACCAGGGACAGCAAATCTTGCTACATCTGTAACCTACTTCATTGTTAAAAACACAACTCGTGCTAAAGTTGTACAATCTTAATACAGATCAGACAATTACTGCACTCACTGACTCGAAGGAACCCGTAAAACAGGGTACATGCCCCCCAACATTTTTGATTTAATGTAAGCACAAGACAATAATAAACTTGGAGAAATGTCACACAAGCGGGTAATGTGTCAATGGACCCTAAAAAAATGGTGTAGGGAAAAACCAGGGAAAGGGAGTGCAAAAAGAGGCTAAAAAGGGGATTGGGGGAAAAAGGGGGGAAATGGGGAGGAGGGTAGAAGGGGGGCACTACTTAATTGTTATTTCCGTTTAAACCATGGTCTGTTGAAGTTTATTTATGTGGGTGTCTGTTACTCTTTTAGAAGTAGATTGCAGTATAACCGTTGGTATGTGCTTCCCTTTTTTTCACAGTGATATGAAACACGCAGCCTGCTTTTATTATAAATGGTTTGCACTGTAACATCAGCAGACCCAGGAAAGACTGGATCAAGGCAGCACCCTGGGGTACACAAAGGCAGTGTTTCAAAAGACACCACCGTTAATATTTTATGAAAGAACATTCTTTACCGCCGTACCATTTTGTGTGAGTTTAGTGGAACAAAGAAACGAGGTTATCCAGAAAGACTCTTTCGTATTTTTAATGGCTTGATTATTGTTTCCGTGTTGAAGTCCTTTCAAAAAGGGGAGCTTGAGGTAGCGGCAACAATCCTGGAAGATGGTGTTTTCTTCACACTGTAAAAATAAAAGTTGTAAGTTACTGGCGAAAGTGAAATACAATTCATAAAGCGATTAACCACAACCACTACAATGCACAGGGGGCTCCAACCCTTTGCAGACTACTAAAAGGATTGAGACAAAGGAGGGCACTATATACACATGGCAGACTGTCCAGTTAAAAGTATGGGAACTAGTTTTAATGCATGCAAGTCTTTTTATCAAGAATATATTCATTAACATAGCTATGCTTGGATCTATTTTAAACAATATTTTTTTATTACCATAACTTTTTATGAACCCTGTTTTGTGTTTATATATATGTATATAGATATGTATATAGATATATATATATAGATATAGGCGAGAAAGGTTATTAGCCTAGCAAAACCTGAACTTTTTTATTGTATTCATTCTCATGTTACCTCTGGTGCGGGGATGGAGGCTGCAGGGGTTATCAGAGCGCCAGGGGTTATCAGAGCGGGCTCAGTCCGATGGAGGCAGCAAGAGAAGCGGTAGTGTCCAGGGTGTCAGTAGCCTCTGGACTAGGCCAGGCTTCCCAGCAGGCCCCAGTTAGGCCCAGAGTCACTTGAAGAAGTACTGTAGAGAAGGACCCAGATAGGTACGCTTCCCTTAGTACTGCTGTAGTGGTATTGCACTGGTGACCGGATGGCCACGCGGTGCCCTGCAGTCTGGGACCAGGCCACAGGCCCATCCAAGACATTACCTGAGATTCTCCTGCTGGAGCTCACCCTTGAGAGGGATCAGGACCCTAAGGCATGAGGGGATTGTTGGAGGCCCTACGACGTGGGACCTGGCTGATCTATATTTCATCAGCAGTACCTGAGTACAGGAATGCCCAGGGAGGTATTAAGCGCACCAACTATATACACAGGGGTAGCGCTAACTCATACTTTGGGTGGGGACTGTTCTATGGACACTGGATGTTTAGGTGCCTAGGGCACCCTCAGTACTTTGGGACACACACACCAGGGTGTTATGTATTATATTGGGTGTATCTTGGAAGTTACTATTGTTATTACTAGTGTTATTATATGTGTGTGTCAGTAAACATTGTAATACACCTGTGAGTGTATTTCTTATTACTGTGATTGGTTCCTGTGAGGGGTTATCCTGCCAACGCTGCGATCCCTCATAGGTAGGCACGCAAGAGGAGAAAGAGCTCACCCCAGGCTCCCAGAGGCGGAGGCCTCCTGTGAGCGAACAAGTATATCAGCACGGATAGTTCCCTAAGTCATAGGGAAAGGGGGCTACACACCAATATGGGTAGCGAGGCTGATCTATACATTCACTGTTTCTTCATGATTATACGCTCACAGTTTCTGATCCTACAGCTCAAATATAAAATGTATGTTATATGTATTTTTGAACAGCCAGCCATGTACAGCGTTTTACAGAGGTTGCATAAATACACAGCTAATGAAAATAATATGAGAAAAGACAATAAAAACATTTAAAAAAAACTTACAATGAGCTAAGAAAAACTTGGAATCCTAAAAGTTCTGTTTGCTCTCCATTTGCCTTGCTACAGTGCTTCACAACTTTTAGGTTATCACATCCAATAATCTGGTACAGTACATTCCTTTTATCGGTTGCTGATTGCTAGTACAATTCCCTTACAGAATCTGCTCTTGGCATGAAGTCTTTCAAAACCCTTTTAAAATAAGTGATGGCGTAAATGAAGGGACTGACACAATCACAACAAGCCTGATGTAGTCTTAACACACGCACATAAATCCTTGTTGCCATAATTCCTCTCTGAATCGTTTTTTTGCCATTTAACCACACTTGGAACAAGAGGTTCTGTACATAGGAAATGTAATGGCTCAAATAATAACACTTGATCCCAGATTTACTAAACAATGCTACGCTTTAAACCATAAAATGTAGCCCCACCCAAAATCAATTTTGCGCTTAACATGCCATATGAAAGAATGGGAAATTCCAAGTAATCTAATGTTTAACTAAAAAAAATATTAACATTTACTGGCATATACAATGTTAGATTGACACCTAATCAAAGAGTATCTTTTAGAATTCTCTATTGTCTTAACCACTGTTTTTTTGGCTCTTCTCCAATTTGTGGGAATTGATATAAATCAGACGAATTATAAATAAATAATAATAATAGCATGTTCTTGTATAGCGCTGCTAGTTTTTACGTAGCGTTTTACAGAGACATTTTGCAGGCACAGGTACCTGTCCTGTGGAGCTTACAATCTATGTTTTTTTTTTGGGTGCCTGAGGCACAGGGAGATAAAGTGACTTGCCCAAGTTAACAAGGAGCCGAAACCGAGAATTAAACCAGGCTCCCCTGCTTCAAACTCAGTGCCAGTCAGTGTCTTTACTCACTGAGCAGCTCCTTCTGAGTCTGTCTGCCATGCAGAAGATGTTACACCCTTAACGTAGATTAATGTGTATGTATAGATGAGATTATGTGATGTGGATATATATATATATCTATATATAGATAGATATATCTATATAGAAAAAAACAAAGAGAAGCGCAGGCACCATAGTGTTATACTGTATAAAAAATAGAGTCCATTTAATAAGACACGCGGTCCATAGGAAACACACTTACAAGATTTAAAAAAACAATAAGCACCACCTCAGCACGCATGACGGTGAGAGGAGGTGCCTTCAGCCTGTATGGAGCCCTGTTGTTCACGCTGCACATGCGGCTAGCAGCCAGAACCTCCATTGACTGAAGGACTGAAAACTGCATGCGGATTATCAGGCTGATTTATACAGCACAGTGGTTGTGTGTCAGGAGCTCCAACGGCTGCAATCTACCCAGGCAGAGTATTCACACTGGACCCCTCCCACCCAGCTGACGAACCCCTTAGAGATTATTCTCTCACATGCTTATTGTTTTATTTTTTAAATCTTGTAAGTACGTTTCCTATGGACTGCGTGTCTTATTAAATGGACACTATTTTTTATACATTATAACACTATAGTGCCTGCGCTTCTCTTTGTTTTGTTTTTCTGTAGGTACTTTGTGTGTGGCTATACCATATCAAAGGAGCTGCATGAGCCATTAGTATTTGGGGTCTGGACACCATCCTAAGTTTATACTATCTTCAGTGGACCAGATGGACTACACCTGTGAATTTTGAGTGAATTTTTTTTATGATTTATGAACACCATTTTTTATAATTAGTAATAACACTATTAGCTATCAATAGCTATCAATAGCACTAGTTTAAATATCACTATTATTATAATTAAGTATTCACTTAATCCCTATTGATTTAAGCACGTTTATATTCACATAATTAATTAAGAAGCGCTACTGTTTGTTTGTGTGTTTTGAGATATATATATATATTTTTTTTCATGTAGTTGGCTGTGCTAAGCTGGCTGTTATTCCCTTAGTACCACTATTGTTGGTTGAGACATTTACTTCGGTTGCTATCTGCTTATTCCACCCATAGCAGTATTGTTGCACCTTATGTCACGAATTTAGCCCAGCACGCCAGTACACCCTTACAACCATTGAGTTGTCTTTGTACCATATCTTGTTCCCATGGGAATCAGAATTGTCCTTGTGGAGACCCCCTCCCTTTTTAATATTTCATCCCCTGTTTTTATCCATTATCAATAAAATTCATTACTTATATTCTACTCTGGTATACCGTGTGCTTACTTTATGGATGCTTTTTTGTTGTGCCATTATCCATTGAGCACCACTGTCTATTGATTATATATCACATATTTTCTGTCATATTTAGACAGTTTCTGGGTAACCTTTATATTTGGCGTACATGCGGTATAACTTTGTGTCTTATCATATATAGATATATATATCTATATATATAGATAAATGATGGCTTGTGTTAACAATGTGCATACACATAACAACAACACGGTAAGACTGTGTATCAGTTTCTGCTATACACTTGTGTAAAATATACATACTAGCTGTACCTGCCATAACATACACCGATCTAGGAGATCTGAAAGGTTATTAAACATTACTCTTTGTTTTCACGCCTCCCATAATGTCTTGCTGTCTCTTGTCCCCTCTTCCCCACCTTACACTCTCCTCCATCATGCCCTGCTCCTCTTTGCACTCTCCTCCCCTCTCTTTGCACTCCCCGCCTTACTGTCTGCTACTCTGTGTGTACAGTACACGCCCTCTTCTCCTACTTATCTCATCTGTCTCCTCCTCTCCTTGCTGTCTCTCTGTTTCCTCTTCCTACTGACCTTGCTGTCTCTCCACCCCTCTCTTTGCACTTGCTCCTGCCTGATGTTCACACTGCTCTCCATTCCTTCCTCCTTGTCATCCTTCTATATTTAGAGAGTGAAGTTCTCACAGTTGCAGGGTTGATGATGAAGTGCAGAGTCCAATTCTTGTATTCTACACCTCCAATTTGAACTCCACCGACACATCATATGTGACACTTAAGATGTTACACAGCCAATGTGCAGTCTCATTAGCTGTCCCTGGGCGAGTGACAGGCCAATCAGTCTATCACAGAGGGGGAGGGATGTGCAACCTCACTGGCTGTCCCTGGGTGAGCGACAGGCCGTTCAGCCTATCACAGAGGGATGTACAGACATCCTTACAAAAATATATATAGAGATTTTTTTTATCGAACTAGAACTTAAAGTAATTATTGATTGTGCTTCATATCTCTTTTATTACAGTTAAATGTGGATAAGACAGCACAACGTTTCAAAAGAAAAGGCTGCATCGACAGGTGTGGTGCGTATACAATTAATCATAGCAAAAACTAATTGCGGCTTTACATGTTGATACTGACAAATTACTGCAATTTAGAAAGAGAAGTAAAACGGCCAATGTACTGTAGTTTAGTACATTACAGGTTACGCTACACAGGCAAGGGAATTGTTCAAATCACCTTATGCACAATGAGTTCATGCGTCCCATCTGGAAATGTTAGGCCATCTTCTTGCATCAGGGGCACAAAAGAAAAGCCGAATAACTTCTTCTCACCCTTCTCTTTTGCTAAAAAAAAATAGAAAAATGTTGCTCATTTGCCTATTTCCCAGTTATGTGCTAATTATTACACCCCAAATAAATGCTGGTATAATGCCCATTTTAAAATGCAGCCACAATGTATCCGTGTACAAGAAGGTTTATCCCAAAACAAGAGCACAGCACAGAACATTTGCATCAACTGTAACAAAGTGTTATTCAAGTTTCTTAGCCATGACAATCCAAGTTAGCCAGAAAGGTTTTTTTTTCCCCATAGGTAAGGAAATTATTATTGCTGAAAAGGGTGAAAAGATGGTAGCCCGATTTGCTGACCTGGACACATCACAGTATAATATATGGTTTTTTCAAAGGTGCACTGCCACTTTGGACCCAAGTCAGCTAATAGCAGTGGCAAGTGTAAGTAATTAACAAACTAAAAAAGAAATGGCAGATATAAGTACATTTAAATAATATTTTAAAACTTTACAGGTCTCTGTAGGAACTAAGTGTTGGCTATACCCAATTTGTTTGGTTTCACATTTTTAGTAAATTATGGCAAAAAACATCAAAATAGGAAAGAAAATGCTAAAATAGCATAATAAAGCACAAAATATGTAATCATAAAACACAATTAGGAAACTAAAATATTAATGCTAAGAAACTTCCTAGAGACGTACACTTGGCCTGGTTCTCTGGTATTGGTTCTAAATAATTTTTGTTTTTGTTCTAAAATGTCAAGGGTTTTGGTTTCGTAATGTATTTGGCTAGTAGTGTAAGGAGAGAAAAAATAATTCCCAGATAATATTAAAATTAATCAGGGCTCGGAGAATAGAGAAAACAAGGAAAAAATTACTTGGAAGTAAATCTCTCTCTCTAAAAAGTTTGAATGGGACTGCCAGGGACCCCCGCTGTGTTAATCCGATGGACCATTAGTCTGTCTGCAGAAATGTCACAGAAATGTTACAGCATTACTGTGGTATTGCTCCACATTTTCCCAGGCAAGTGTTTGGATACTCGTGGCTGCATCTGTACATTGATAAGTTGTTTCCATTTTTTTTTTTTGCCTCCTTTAACTCCTCCATCTTCCAACTGACATTTCACAAAATGCAAGTTGTTACGCACGGGTCAAAATAGATGTAAAAAAACTCTAATACATTTACAGTACATTACATGCTTCTCACATCATCCATTTAATAGCAAACCTATGATTTTTTTTCTTTTGACACATACACCACAATCTTTTTTTGTATAGGTTGCTTTCTAACTTTGCAAAGTATATTTTCTAAGGCTTTCCAAAAACAAAACAAACAAATCTTACTGGAACAGTGGCGAAATTCAAAGCGGATATGCGCTCCTCTAAATTTATCCACAGGAACAGGAAGTTTTAGCAGTTCAGCCCATCTGGGACTGTTATTGTGATATAACACAAATGAATGAAACTCATTAGCTGTTGGCTCCCCAGAGCCAAAGGAGATGAAATCCTAAAAGAACAGGAAACAACAACTGGTTTGTTAGAATACATACACACAATTTTTTTTTTTTTTTAAATAAATAACTGAAAGAAAAAAAAAAATATATATATATATATATATATATATATCACACACACACACACACACACACATACATATTGAACGCACATACAGGAATATATATATATATATATATATATATATATATATATATATATATATATATATATATATATATATATATAGTGATCAGTACTAAATCTATATTGTTTGGCTTTTCCAGAAGACAACTTGAGGTACTGAAAGACCACTTATAACCCATTCACTTGAATGAGTCATGACAATGTCTTGAATGGCACCAGAGGATGTCTCATGAAATAGCACCGCTAAAACATGGGACAAAATATTAACATACCAAAAATGTAATTCTATCAAAAATTGTTATAAATACATATTGTGAACATGTTACTTCTCTGTTCTACAGAGGCATAATTAAACAAATATTAAGAACTTTTAAATTGAGGAAAATAAAGGTTCTGAGTGTGAAGTGTCTGCACTAGTTAAAATGGACTGCTCTAAAATTCTTTATATTGGATTGTGTTTTAGAAACGTGATGCTTCCTGGTATCCTAGAGTGGAGACAATATAAATAAATATAATTTAATAGAAAGAAAGTTTATGGTTAAGAGAGTACAACCATTAAAGTAATAAAGTAATAAAAAATACCATTAAAGTATATATAGAAAAAAGAAGCGCGTGCCACACAGCACAAATCTGTGTTGACATTTAATATCAAAAATAGAGAATCTAAAATAGCACACTCACAAGTGTAGCTAGAAATAGCGCATTTAGAGTTATATTATCTCAGCAGGATAGTACTCATCTGGGGCCTCGATGTTCCATAATAGTGTTGAGGAATCCTGGCACCAATGTGAATATAAGAGTCCAACAAGAGGTGGAAATGGGGAATATAAAAGAGAAAATCTCTAAGAGCGTAACGTCACCAGGTGCTGGTCCTGATCCAAAAACACACAGCTGGGCACTTGGAAAGCTTGGCTGATGTCATCCGTTGGATAAAGCTGGTAAATCCATGTGCCTTCCGAAATGGATGTAGCTGTGAGGGCAACTAACTTAATCCCGCAGCAAATCTCTATGTAAAAACAGCCCGCCGTTCGCAATCAGCATGAATCACTCCCTAGGGTCTTCTCAATCAACATTGCTCCCTTCCTCCATTAAAACACGAAAACATATTGTATTTATTCATGGAATAATTTGGTGTAAAGTGTGTCAGCAAAGAGATTAGTTTCCTTCACTTTGGTCTTTTGCCATGAATACATAACACAGGTAGATGGGGAACTTTCAAATGAAATCAATAAGAAAATGAAGATGGGATGGAGCGCAACTGGAAGACATAAGAAAACTTCCACTGTGCCTCAAGAAGAAAGTTTTGGACCAGTGCATTCTGCATGTGCCCAGGTATGGACGTGAAACTTAGATGCTAAATTCGAAGATAATTGAGACGCTTCAGACAACTCAAAGACGTATGGACAGATGTATGCTGGGTATTACCCGAAGAGAAACGAAAAAGAATGAATGAGTTTGAAACCAACTATATTCTGCAACATCATCACAAAGGTGAAGAAATTAAAATGGCAATGGGACAGACATATAGCAAGAAGAAACGACCATAGTTGGAGAAAGATGATACTCAACTGGATTCCAAGGGAATTGAAAATACCCAGACGGCAAACAAAAGTAAGAGGGGAGGATGCAATCAGATTTGTTGGAACAACATGGAGAATAGAGGCTTGCAACCGCATTACATGGAAGATTATTGGGAAGGTCTTCATCCAGCTTCCCCCCCCCCCCCCCAATTAATGTACACATAGGTACTGTATAACTACAGAAAAAAATGGAAATATCTTCCAAGAGGGCCAACTACTAACAGTATCTGCCTTTTCCTCTCCTGAAGTGTTTGGGAGATATGACATAAACAACACTGTAATAGAGGATGCTAAACGTATGGTGCATTCCACACAAAGTGTTTTTGAGGACACAAACGCTTTTCTTTAAAGTACATATTTATTTTCAAAATAATGTATTTAACGTATCTAACAGATAAAGCAATCTTTTTTTCCCCCTATGAAAATAAGCAGCAGCTAGTTTTAAACATTCCCACCAAAGCCCCAAAAGACAATAAAGTAGATATCATTAGAGTTTTAACATTTAATAATGCACTTCTTTATTCCAGGCTTTGCTGAAAAGCTGTGTAATGTGGCAGGCATACGCTTATAGGGGTCCAGGTTAAAATGGATTTGAATCAAAATGTGAAACTGTGTGCTCACTTGCATGTCATTTCCCAGAAACCCTAGCTGCAGTGGTAGCATTGAATGCTAAAAGATAATGGTGAAAAGCAGGGTTGCAGATCTGTCTGTGACGTGAATGTGCTCACAAGTGGTATTTTTATTTGCAACATTTAATAAAGAAGTAAAATAAACAAATGCAGAAGAAAAAAAGCTGGTTAAATGGCGACATTAACATAAACTGTACATTAACAGAATGGTAAGTTACCTTTAAAATGTGTCCCTCGTTGTCCACAATGACCATTGTGATTTGTACATTTCTTGCCACACTTTTACCTCCTTTATCAAACTCCCCCTTTTCTATGGTGATATACAGGTCGTTCCTCATTTCACCTGTGAGAAATAAATATGTATTGAGAAATTAGAATGATTGTCAAATATATTTTTCATATAAACAAAGTATGCACCATGGTATATTATACTATATACAATCACTCATTGTGTATTACATGACTGTTATCAATAGAGACTTAATTCAAGAATAAAACGATCCTGGAACAAAGACATTTGATGCAAAAGAAAGATGTATCTAGATCTATCTGGGAGGGGGAAAAAAAAGATTTGAAATGCTAAAATGTCAAGATTTGATAAGGTATATTTAACAACATCAAACAGAATCTAAATGAGTCAGGAAGTAACAATAAATCAATAATTACATAAACTTAAAAAGTATTTTGAAGCATGACAAAGTAGTGGCCTAGGGCCCTAAAAAGTATTGCAATTAAAATATTATGATAAAGTACAAATATTTTTTTACATGAAATGGGAAAAATCACCCCTCATATACTCCATTTTGGATAAAGCTTCTTTTTTTTTAATGAGTTCTCCAGGGACCTCCCCTTCTCATTTCTATAAGCTAAGCAGCTAGTACAACAGAAAATGTACAGTATCTAGGGCATCAGGTAACATATTAACAAGCAGAATACTAAATCACAAATGTCTAATCAGTGGAGTTTCATCCCAACCGAAACAAATTCTACAAAAACAATAGAAGAGAGCCTGTCTCATCCCCATCACAAGTCTCTGGCTCTGATTAAAACTTTGGTCTATAATTTGAGTGTAATACATTGATCTTGGGTTTGAATCTGGGGCATTGAAAGGGCTAGTCTCAGTCTGAGGAGTTAATTTTGGATTAGCCATATGACACAGAGAAAGCCGTGAAGTGCAACGTTTGCTTTAAATACAAAGTTATGTAAATTAGCAATTTAGATGTAGACATAAATAAATCCCCTTCTGCCTTAAAACAGTGGTGGGTAAAGTGGGGGGCGCGCCCCCCAGGTGGCACGGGATAATTTCCAGGGGGGGGGCGTGGCGGCTACAGAGGTCCCACGCTCTCCCCCAAGGCACTTAAATTAAGTGCCGGTTGGAACGCATGAGGCGTCTACAGCTTCTCTTACCTGATCTTCGGCGACGCGTCGCCATGGTAACGGCGTCAAATGATGCCGCAGGGTCACATGACATCACATTGCCATGGTAACGTGCCGTCACATGACCCCGCAACATTATTTGACGCTGGACCCAAGGAGGAGAGAGGCAGGCGGTAAGCAGGCGGGGAGGGGCACAAGTTCAAAACTTTGCGCACCCCTGCCTTAAAGTACCCAATGAGTCATGAACTAATGTGTGGTGTCACAGGGCCGTCACTAGGCAGTAAGCACGTAAAGCACAGTCTTGTCTATATCTAGTGCGATGGCACGCGCAGCGCGAACAAAAGGCCGTGCCTCTATGAGGCAGGTCATAGAGCGCGCAGAACAAAGCGCGACCGCGTTTGCCGAGCAGACAAAATAATTTGATTTTGTCACGTGATGTCACGGGCAAGCCTCCAACACGCCTCCCTGTCATGTCTCCCCCTAGGCTTGCGTGTACTGACTGATCCGTATGGTTGATTTGAAGTGCTGGTTGTTTAAAGTGTGTGCAGTTAGAACCAAAGCAGTTTGAACAAGGAAGCGGTTAAACAGGGTATAGTATATTGAAGTACAGTTTACTGTTAGTACTTCTAAACTTCATAGTTGCTAGAATGAGCAGGATTGAAAATGTCACTCAATGCACATCTTGCCACATGTATGTGCACTTGGAGCAGCTGTTCCAAGGAGCATACCGCTGTGAGAGGTGTGAGCGGGTGGTCTCTTTAGAATCAGAGATTGCTGATCTGAAGAGGCAACTTGCAATATTGAGTGACATTGGCAATCTTGAAAGGGGTTTAGAGCTCACTGAGCAGGCCCTTGCTTCGACTAGTGGTGCAGATAGTGGCGCTGTTAGTGAGGAGCAGGTAGGTAGCTTGGTTGCCGTTAGTGAGGAGCAGGTAGGTAGCTGGGTGACAGAAGGGGAAGCAGGGGCAATAGGGAGAGGCAGGTCGTTTCTGAGCTGACACATCCCAATAGATTTGCCGTGTTGAGTGAAGATATTGGGAATGTCGGGGCAGAAATGGCAAGGCTGGGGGAGACTAATTCCTCTAGCAGCCAGGGGAATAGTTCCTCCAGCACATTGGGGACTCAGGATGCTCAGATACAAAGAAAGATTGTGGTGGTAGAGGACTCCATTATTAGGAAGGTAGATAGGGCAATCTGTTGCCGTGACCGCATGAACCGAACAGTTTGTTGTCTCCCGGGTGCTCGGATTCGGCACATTGCGGATCGGGTAGACAGATTGTTGGGGGGGGGGGGCTGGTATTGACCCGGCGGTCTTGGTACACGTTGGCACCAATGACAAAGTTAGAGAAAGATGGAGGGTCCTAAAAAATTATTACAGGGATCTAGGCCAAAAGCTTAAGGCAAGGACCTCCAAGGTAGTATTTTCTGAAATACTACCAGTCCCATGCGCTACTGCAGGGAGACAGTCAGAGATCAGGGAGGTTAATGCATGGCTAAGAAAGTGGTGCAGGAAGGAGGGGTTTGGGTTTTTAGAACACTGGGACTCCTTTTCTGAGAGGTGCATCTATATTCTAGGGACGGATTGCACCTCAATGAAGATGGATCTTCTGTGCTAGGGGGGAGAATGCTAAAAAGGTTGGAGGAGATTTTAAACTAGGATGGAGGGGGAGGGGAATGAAACAGATAATGAACTAAATGGAATAGAGAAGGATACAAGGTGGTATGGAGGTAGAATGGGGGCAAGTGCGAGTTTGACAAGCAGTGAGACACCCATAGTAAATACAGATAATACTAGAAAACTTCTAAAGACTAAACCAAGTGGGCGCAGAAAGGAAGGAGCAGATAAGATAATAGTACAGGCTGAAAAAAAACTTAAATGCATGCTTGCTAATGCAAGAAGCCTGACAGATAAAATGGGGGAGCTTGAATTAATAGCTGCAAGGGAGCAGTATGATATCATAGGCATTACCGAAACATGGTGGGATGAAACTCATGACTGGACAGGTAATTTAGAGGGTTATTCCCTTTTTCGGAAGGATCGAACAAATAGAAGGGGAGGTGGAGAATGTTTATATGTTAAACCGGATCTAAAACCTATTATAAGGGATGATGTTTATGAAGGAAATGATGAAAATGTAGAGACTTTGTGGATAGAAATTAGCTGTGGAGGTAAAAGTATTAAGAAAATGTTTGTGGGAATATGCTATAAACCACCAAATATCTGTGAGATTGAGGAAGCTAAAATACTTTTGCAAATGGAAAAGGCATCAAAACTTGGTCATGTTTGCATAATGGGGGATTTTAATTATCCAGACATAGACTGGGGTAATGAGATTAGCATTACAACAAAAGGAAACAGGTTTTTGGGGGTGCTTATAGATAATTATATGCACCAAATTATTGAGGAACCAACCAGGAGAGGGGCAATACTGGATTTGGTCATATCAAACAATGTAGAAGTAATAACAAATATTCAAGTCCTGGAACATTTGGGTAACAGTGATCATAACATGGTCTCATTTGAAATAAATGATCAAAAAATAGATTTCTTGGGTTCAATAAAGACCTTAAACTTAGAAAGGCCGATTTTAATAAACGGAGGTCTAATCTAGTAGTAATACAGTACAATGGGATGATGTTTTTGCAGGGAAAAATGTAGAAGATAAATGGGCAGTCTTTAAAACATTGTTAGAAAAGCACACTTATCAGTGTATACCCTTGGGTAATAAGTATAAAAGAAATAAGTCAAAACCAATGTGGCTAAATAAACAGGTAGGGGAAGAAATGGACAGGAAGAGGAAGGCGTTTAGATTCTTTAAGTCAGAAGGGACAGAGACATCGTATCAGAATTATAAGGAATGTAACAAAAATTGCAAAAGGGCAATCAAATTAGCAAAAATGGATAATGAAAAAAAGATTGCAATAGAAAGTAAGGTCAACCCAAAAAATTCTTTAAGTACCTTAATAACAAAAAAAGAGAAAAGAAAATATAGGACCCTTTCAGTGTGAGATGGGTAGGCAGATTATTGGAGATAAGGAAAAAGCTGAGGTATTAAACAAATTCTTTGCCTCTGTGTGTTTACCAGGGAAGAATCAAGTTCAATAGTAGTGCCGCAGGAGGAAGCCACAACCTCCATATTAATGAACAATTGGTTAACTGAGGAAGAAGTTCATAAGCGACTTGAAAAAATTAAAGTAAATAAGGCACCTGGCCCCGATGGCATACATCCAAGAGTTCTCAAGGAGTTAAGCTCTGTAATTGCAAAACCATTATATTTAATATTCAAGGACTCCATTTCCACAGGCTCAGTACCACAAGATTGGCGTAAAGCAGATGTGGTGCCTATATTTAAAAAGGGAGCTAGATCACAACCGGGAAATTACAGACCTGTAAGCCTGACTTCAATAGTATGGAAACTACTTGAAGGTTTAATACGGGATAATATTCAGGAATACCTAATGGAATACTATATTATTAGAAATAGTCAGCATGGATTTATGAAGGATATATCTTGCCAAACTAACCTTATTTGTTACTTTGAGGAGGAAAGTAGGAATTTAGACCAGGGTAATGCAGTTGATGTGGTCTACTTAGAATTTGCAAAGGCTTTTGATACGGTTTCACACAAGAGGTTGGTGTACAAAATAAAGAAAATTGGACTCAGTAATAATATAGAATTGAAAACTGGTTAAAGGACAGATAACAGAGGGTTGTCATAAATGGAACTTTTTGAGGTTGGGCTAAAGTCGTGAGTGGAGTACCTCAGGGATCGGTACTGGGACCCCTGCTTTTTAACTTGTTTATTAATGATCTTGAGGTTGGGATCGAGAGCAAAGTCTCCATCTTTGCTGATGATACTAAATTGTGTAAGGTAATAGAATCAGAGCAGGATGTCATTTCTCTTCAGAAGGACTTGGAGAGACTGGAAACATGGGCAGGTAAATGGCAAATCAGGTATAATACAGATAAATGTAAGGTTATGCATTTGGGATGCAAGAATAAAAAGGCGACTTACAAATGAAATGGAGATATATTGGGGGAAACCTTGATGGAGAAGGATTTAGGAGTGCTTGTAGACAGCAGGCTTAGCAATAGTGCCCAATGTCTTGCAGTAGCTGCAAAGGCAAACAAGATCTTATCTTGCATCAAACGGGCAATGGATGGAAGGGAAGTAAACATAATTATGCCCCTTTACAAAGCACTAGTAAGACCACACCTTGAATATGGAGTACAATTTTGGGCACCAATCCTAAGAAAAGACATTCTGGAACTAGAGAGAGTGCAGAGAAGAGCCACCAAGTTCATAAAGGGGATGGACAATCTAACTTATGAGGAGAGGCTAGCTAAATTAGATGTATTTACATTAGAAAAGAGGCGTCTAAGAGGGGATATGATAACTATATACAAATATATTCGGGGACAATACAAGGAGCTTTCAAAAGAACTATTCATCCCACGGGCAGTACTAAGGACTCGAGGCCATCACTTAAGGTTGGAGGAAAGGAGATTTAACCAGCAACAAAAGAAAGGGTTATTTACAGTAAGGGCAGTTAAAATGTGGAATTCATTACCCATGGAGACTGTGATGCAGATACAATAGATTTGTTCAAAAAAAGGTTGGACATCTTTTTAGATGGGAAAGGTATACAGGGATATACCAAATAAGTATACATGGGAAGGATGTTGATCCAGGGATTAATCCGATTGCCAATTCTTGGAGTCAGGAAGGAATTCATTTTTCCCCTTAATGGGGTTTTTTGTTTGCCTTCCTCTCAATCAATAATTAAGTATAGATATAGGATAAAGTATCTGTTGTCTAAATTT
Source organism: Ascaphus truei (assembly GCF_040206685.1). NCBI lineage: Eukaryota > Metazoa > Chordata > Amphibia > Anura > Ascaphidae > Ascaphus > Ascaphus truei. Next base: position 73,735,398 of record NC_134487.1, on the reverse strand, counting down.
AGAATAGGTTGATCTTGATGGACCTATGTCTTTTTTCAACCTCATCTACTATGTAACTATGTAAATCGCATCTGCGGCAGGCGCGCGTGATGTCACGCCCCTAGTATAGCCTCAGCCTTTGGACGGCATGTCTCAGGGGCGGCAAAATGAAGAGGAAAAGTGGTAGTTAAAGGAGCCAGTGCTTCCCCTTCCTCTCCCCAAAAAATAGTTCCCCTAAGTGGGAAGCATGGTTTCTCCAGAGCTGAACCGCTTTAATTTCCGGTGCCGGTATCTCCTGCTCATGTTTAAAGCCCCCGGTCATGCGGACCAATAGGAAGCCACAGCTTACTATTGGCCCGTGTGACAGGAACATTTAAACCTGAGCTGGAGATAACGGCACCTCCTACGGAGGCAAGTATCTTGAGAAGTAGGGGGTCCCCAGAGCTGAAATTAATGCGGAGACCCGCTGCTTCCTACCTAGGGGGAAATTTGTTTGGGAGAGGGGGAGAAGGGCCGGCCTTAATAATGCTTGCCTAAACGTAGCCCATAACCTAGGGAAGGGCCCTGTAGTGGACTCCAACACCACAGATGGATCATATGCAAAGAAACAATAAATCAAATTGTTTTCTATGTACAGATATGTTCAGAAACCCTACACGCCATAGTCCTCATATCTGTCTGACCAGAACAGCAGCTTTCTAACAAAAGCAGATCTTCCTGTGAAGGCTTTTCATTCAAACAGCAACGGGACTTTGATAAGCATTATCAAATTCCTGTAGCTTATTATTCAATTCTTTGTGAAGGGCTGTGTGACGGATGATCAATGAGATGGGAACTGCCGGGAAATCCCTGCTTAGAACATCAACACATGGACATTATTTAGCAAAGCAGAAGAAACACTTTTATCAACAGGAAAGCAAGCAGTTCATTGTTAATGTGTAATCCCACATTTTAATCACTAGTTAATGTAGTTATTTGTGTGCTTGAGTAATCAAAGTCAACATTTTAAATTGATATTAAGGACAACTCCAGTTTGGTTTTGTACTACCTATTTCCCAAGTTTAATTGTAAAAGCAAAAATATGAGAATCATTTTATTGTATTTTAAATACTTCTTATGTTACTATTTAATAGTGGTGCTCACCAAAGATTAAGAGATTGGTGAGAGAGTATGCATCATCTTTGCATAGCAATACTTTCATCTAGTATAACATATTTCAACTGTTTAACATTTACTGTAATTTTTCGCTGAAATAGTTTGACACAAAATATATATTTCTGGGCAAATTTGAATTTTCATGAATTCATCTTAGTACGGAAAAAGTCACCTATTTAGATATTTTTAAAGTTCAATTGCATCGATATTAGAAAATTGGAAGAAAAAACACGAAAAATGTACTTTACAAAAAAGGGAAATTAAGCAAAACAAAAACATTTATTCGTTTTGCTTATGTGAAGTGAATTAGAAAAAATATATTTTAAATGTTTTCAGCGAAAAAAAAAGTGAATACGGACTAAGGCAGAATTGCATGCTTTTGCAGGGTTTTTGCATAAATACTGTAATTTCTCAAACAAACTTTTGCGGGTTAGCTAAGATTTATACATGCTTGTCAAATAACTTGTGCATCGTTCGACACATTCATCCATCTCTAATTACAAGTCAACCTTCAATTTGTTCCCTGCAAAAGGGGTTGAGAAAATTGATCCTCGCTGTGATTCTCTTCAATAACCTAGCACAAGGGTGCTCAACTCCTGCTTCAGCACAGGTGGCTCAATCAGTCCCTGCTTCAGCACAGGTGGCTCAATCAGAGGATTGAGCCACCTGTGCTGAAGCTAGGATATCCTGAAAACCTGACCTGTTGGGGGGGGGGGGCGACTTGAAGACTGGAATTGAGTACCCATTGCCTAGCACAACAGACCAAGTTTGTTTATTCCATAAGTGAATTTGTAGCTCGGATGCCAGCTTGAAAAATAAACTAAAGGGTGCAATATATTAATTAACATCCCCAAATACCTATACAAAAGGTACAATGAATCTGTGTTGCATTTCCAATTGAGGGTATTTTGAAGCTGGAGCAGTTTTATTTAGTATCATGGGCATATTTATAACTGCAGTTTAATGTTCATGCATCTAATTCTCACTAACAAGCAAAAATAAAACATTAGCATTTAAAAACAAGAGTTGGCCAGGAATCTGCTTCATTGCTCCCTCTCTTTCCTCACGAACATTAAATTGTCGAAGATGGTGAAAGCTTGATGAGGAATTGTATTAATATTACGCTAAGTAACTATACAAATGTTTTCCTGACAAAAAGAACATTTAATCGCCTTTTCCTCAGTACTCAAAAAATGTAGTTAATGACTTTTGCCTCGACAACAATGACATATTAAATAAACAACACTGAATACTCGCTCAACCCAAGCAATAAATAGATTGGTGCACTAGGGGTAGAGATAACATATAATGGTAGTCGCCGGCACTATAAGCGCAGCCTTAGACTGTTTGAGAGAAAAGTATAAAGATTGTATTTGAATTTATGGAATTCAGAATCACTTTACCACCAAGCAAAGAATAATCTAAGATTCTCCACTCCTTAACTATATGCCTGACTGATGAAACCTGATGATTAACTGAAATTATGCTGTGTAAGATGTATTCTATTTTGTCCCTGTTTAAACTTAAGAAAAGAACCGTGCTGTGGACGATTTGATATATATATATATTGAACTTAAAGAAGAAAATCTTCATTTGGCGAACCAGAAAAGTCCAGAAAGACTAATCTTCATTTTGCGAACCAGCCAGGAGTCAATGTTTTTGGCGAACAAACCAGACCTGCCCTGTGCCTCGTACACTTCCAGAGAGGAGGGAAAGCAAGAAAGGAACGAAACCCACAAGATGTCGTGAGAGGGAGTGAGCCTTATGGCAAGGAAGACTCTCCAGGTAACCCTCCATTCAGACCTTGATGAAAAGTGTACAGGTCACATTCGGAGAGCTAGATCAATTAAATATCGGACGGCTTTCTTATATTTAAAGGAACTTATGGTGGCCACCAGATCGAAGCAATCAAGGAGGGACACCCCAGGTCTTTTGCAGTGCAGAGAAGTACTCATTCGGAGGTGAAAGCAAAAATATTACGTTAAGGAAAGGACAATGTGAACGGATATATTTCAGTCGACGGGGATTTTCTTGACACCCATGCCTATTGATAGAAAATAGTTATTGAAAGCTTATGTAGCCATGTGTAAAATTGGTGTACATATCTCTTTCTCATGCTGGCAGTAAACCAGGTAAGTATACAGGATTGCCAGCAACAATCATGGAGGTTTGCCCTCAAACCCTGGTGAGGTGTCATATGTCCCAAAGGAAGTGACAACATGTTTTGTGTCCACTCAGTGACACAGAGGGTGTCTGTTTTCTGGAGGTGATATAAGACACAGAACTGCCTAAAGTTAGGAGTTCATTCCTGTTGGTGTTCTGACTCTGTTCAGCAGAGGCACGTGGAGGTCTGCAACAGTGTTGCAGTGTCTGATGCAAGAGCTGTGAGTCTGTGCAGCTCAAAGCAGACAGAAAAGCTGGTGAATCTCCTTGAGAGGAGAGGTGGAGAGCAACTCTATTAGAGGAGAAGGAACCTTCCTAATGGAGTGCAGCAGAGAGATGAGAGGCCGAGCTGCTAGCTGTGAGGGGCAGCTTGCCCATACCAACTGCAATAAATATGTCCTTGATAAAAGATACCCTCATGTATGAGTCTGGAATTACTCTGCAGAGGAAGGCACAACAGAGGAGTTCCTCATCAGAACCATCCCCATGCGGACGCAGCGATCCTGATGAGGTGGAGGCGCTGCACTGGATATAGGTAGGACTCACACACACTACCTCAGCTGCCTGTCTGGATTGACAATCCCCAAACACCATCATGCGGGAGACTCAGGAGTCCTGTTGCCAACAGGTGCACCACCAGACACGACCATGTAATGGGGTTTGGTTAGACCACACGGGCCAATATGAGATTGGGTGGGTCAGACTAGAGGGAATACCCATTACATTTGGAGGCGCTGCTGAGATACCTGTCAACAGGACAGGCTTTTGCTAGGCACACTGGGAAACAGGGAGAGTGTCTGCTGCCACTCTGTGCTGAAAGGGGGAAGTCTAGGGGTAGTCAGGAGAACGCAAAACCTCACAAAGCACGCCCTAGACTGACCTAAGGGTGAATAGGTCTGGAGACAAGGCTATTGCTGTTCTAGTAAAACCTGAGGCGGGTAGTCAGGATGCCTAGGGGGTGGCCTGGTTAACGCAGTTAAGAGGGACCCCTGGATAGGATCCACGATACTGGCAGCCAAGAGGGGGAGACACAAGAGTACTGCACAGGGAAGAGCCCAGAGTACTACTAGCCAGTAGCCAGACTATGAACCGCAGAGCACAGACTGGGAGGAAGGAGATACAGCAGACACAGAAAGAGTGAGCCTAGCCTGAGGTAGTGCAAACACGAGTCAGATCTACATTAGGTACACAAGGTGGTGCACAAGGCATGTTTGTTGTATCGGTATGGCAGCTGCCCCGCAGAGAGGAGCTCCATGTACATTCAGAACGAACACAGTAACCAAATGGCGACCGCAAGAATGGAGGATCCGCGCGGTGCGGAAGGTCCAAGATGGCGGACGGAGGCCGAGGGAGAGAGCGCACATGGCATGTGTGCGGGTGAAGAGCAAGCTACAGAAGCGACTTTTGTGAGCCTGCTGTGGAGTGGCGCGAAAGCTGTAGCCGCACCTTTCTTGTCCTGCCTAAATTCCCGGGGTGCAACCCTGGAGGATAGCTGTGAGGACATTGCGATTACGTGTGAGAATGCTGAGGGAGTATCTGATTGCCAGGTGATGATTACTACTCAAGTCACAACTGCTGCTAATATGGATTGCAGAACCGATCCAAAAAGGCGGTTCCCGGTTTCCTGGGAGACCGCGTGGGCCGAGTGCAGAAAATGCTGCAAATGCTAAAATTGCAGAAAGTTGGCCGGAATTGGCCCCAAAAGGAAAACCCCACCCTGCTGGGAGGTATGGCGCCAAAGCTGTGGCCGCGCCCTCATGGACTGTGACAGGCTCAGAGCCAATTATGGGCCATAACGTGAATCTGTGGGACCCTCCCCTAATATTCACCAGGGGGAGGGGTCCCTATCTCTGCCAGGCGAGACCCGAGTTGTCTGAGGGAGGAGCTGGATGTGAGCTTCCTGTCCCTCAGTTGCGAGGAGCTGGTGAACAGGAGAGACCACTGTGCAAAGTGTCTCCCGTAACCAGCACAACAAAGAGCGAGATGGACATTGGAGTATATCCCTATTCATATAAAGGAGGCTTCCTGGTAGTCACGGCTGGGGACAAAGAGACATTGCGGTGCCTGTGCATGCAGTGCAGGTTACCTGGCGGAGAAGCTAGCACCACGGCAAGGTGTCCTCAATGTGGCATCAACTATCTGTCGCCGTGCAGCCCTTCGTACCAGGGCAGACCGTGGAGGCAGGAGCGGACACAGCTAAGCTGACAGCTGAAGCCTTGCCCTCGGTCAAAGCGGAACCTGTCGATCCCGGAGAATGGGGATCGCTTCTAATGATCTCCACGGAGCATGGAGGAAAAGGGGCCTACCACCGCGGTGAGAACCTGGAACCTCACCGTCGGTCCCCTGCGGGAGTGCCACTCCCCGAGTCGGAGTTCGGCTCCTCGGACGAGGAACAAGCGACCCCAACGACGGTGGTGATACGCCTACCGGCGGACCACTACAGCGGTGCTGGAAAAGAATCGGCACTTACCTGTGTCGCGGCGGAGTCTCGTGTCGCCGGTGCAGAAACAACCTGAGAGGCGGAGTCCCACGGCCGTGGTGACTGGCGGAGCGGACGGCGGAGGAGGAACCATCCTGAGCCGACGGAGAGTTAAGCGACATCCTTGCCCTCCCCAGGCGCCGGTGGTGGCAATGGCGGAGAGAGGCCTGGCCCAGGCCTGGATGGAGCGGAGAGCAGAACCATCACTTCCGGCGGCGGATGTCGTTCTGGAGGAAGAGGTTCGCGACGAGTCCCGTGAGATCGATGACCTCACTTCTGGTGGCCATAGCGGAGCCGGGTGGAAGATGGCCGCGTCCTCGCGGCCAAGCAGCTGTACCAGGTCGCCTGGGTCCGGGAAGAGCTGGCAGGCCCTCCGGAAGCCTGGGAGTAAGGAGGCGAGTGAACCGGAGTGCCAGTCCGATAGTACCGGGCAAGGTAGCGAGAAGTTGTGGGTCGTAGCCCCGCGTATGCCGGCAGTGTTTCCCTATGCCCAACCCCCGGCCATAGTTAAAACCCCTGCCCCTGTCACTTTCTCATCTGGGTACCAGTCTAGCCAAGGTTGTCTGGGGAGTCCCAAGCCACTTCTGAAGAACGGACTGGGGAAAACTTGGACTGGGGCGAGTGCTTTACATCTGATGATGGGTCGGGAGGGGAAATGTCTATGCGAAGAGTGTCATCATGTACCAGTGATAATAGTAGTACTATTAATGTAAGGTGTAGGCCTAAGAGCCTTGGGTCCAATTCTAGGTCCACAGCGACATCAGGAGTTTCGTCTGGGGATTTAGGTAGTGTCGCTCGTATTGTGCCTATTGCCCGGGGAACCCCCTATATACCTCCAGTGTCGGCAAGAGTTGCCAGGGATCGCCAAAAGTTGTTACTTTATTTTCATCATCCATGGGAGGGAGAAATTGAGTTCGAAATGGGTTCCACTGATGAGGAAGGATCAGACGAGCTCCCTAGGGTATTGGGATCCTGAAGTGTCAGACGAGAAGTGGTATAATCAAGAAAAGGTGTCTTACATTTCCAGGAAGTGCCTTAAGGAAGTGTATGGGCATGATCCTCTCAGTCCGCTAGCATCCATGCCAGAATTATGGGCTGATTGTGGGTGTCACCCAGAGTGTTATAGCATTGCGGCTCTAAACCCAGTGGACCATGCTATGCGCAGGCCACCTTAAGAGGGTAGAGTAGTACCAGTAATGCATACTCCATCAGGGAGTAATCCTGGTTGTTATACATCATCTAAAGTTAGGAGGTATCTGTTATTATGTTATGATGAAAAGATATGTACTGTAATAATGTATTGTTATGTTTTGCAGTGCTACCTGAAGGAAGGTTCCGCAATTTAGATCCCAGCCGAGACGTTGGGTTCCACCAGGGGGAGAATGTAGCCATGTGTAAAATTGGTGTACATATCTCTTTCTCATGCTGGCAGTAAACCTGGTAAGTATGCAGGATTGCCAGCAACAATCATGGAGGTTTGCCCTCAAACCCTGGTGAGGTGTCATATGTCCCAAAGGAAGTGACAACATGTTTTGTGTCCACTCAGTGACACAGAGGGTGTCTGTTTTCTAGAGGTGATAAAAGACACAGAACTGCCTAAAGTTAGGAGTTCATTCCTGTTGGTGTTCTGACTCTGTTCAGCAGAGGCACGTGGAGGTCTGCAACAGTGTTGCAGTGTCTGATGCAAGAGCTGTGAGTCTGTGCAGCTCAAAGCAGACAGACAAGCTGGTGAATCTCCTTGAGAGGAGAGGTGGAGAGCAACTCTATTAGAGGAGAAGGAACCTTCCTAATGGAGTGCAGCAGAGAGATGAGCGGCTGAGCTGCTAGCTGTGAGGGGCAGCTTGCCCATACCAACTGCAATAAATATGTCCTTGATAAAAGATACCCTCATGTATGAGTCTGGAATTACTCTGCAGAGGAAGGCACCACAGAGGAGTTCCTCATCAGAACCATCCCCATGCGGACGCAGGGATCCTGATGAGGTGGAGGAGCTGCACTGGATATAGGTAGGACTCGCACACACTACCTCAGCTGCCTGTCTGGATTGACAATCCCCAAACACCATCATGCGGGAGACTCAGGTGTCCTGTTGCCAACATGTGCACCACCAGACACGACCATGTAATGGGGTTTGGTTAGACCACACGGGCCAATATGAGATTGGGTGGGTCAGACTAGAGGGAATACCCGTTACACTTATATAAGTAACACTGGTTACATTGTCTTTGCTATGGATTTTACCTAAAGACAGACTTAAAAAAAGGTACTAGTTCCCTCACACCACCTGAGAAGGTAGGATGTGTAGATTTGTGGAAAATTCTATGGAAGAAAGTTATGAGTGTATTTAAAGAAATAGATGAAAATAAATTTAACACTGATAATGATAAAAGAAAGTTTGAACTCGTGAACAGTTCAAGTATAAGAGGATAGTGGGTGCTCCAGTGACTCCGGATCATCAAATAGATATTATCAATCATTTTGTATATATGACTCATGAGTAAAACTCTAGTATGGAGTGGGTAAAAACAATAAGTGAGTAACCAGTAAAAAATTAAAATCACATCTCCTGAAGGGAACAATCAAAAATGATGACAATCACCCTGATGAAACCTCATTGGAGATAATCATAATGACCACTGGAACTAGTAAATGTCCATAAGTCAAAACACCTTGAATGATAAGTCCTTGAATTAAATCTTACCCCCTCCTTGAGCCTCAATGAATCTGTGGTGGCGTGTCCAGTCGCTGATGGAGATGTCCAAGTAGCAACAAAAAAGATAAAGCAGCGCACTGCCCAGGGAGCCAGGTGAGAAAAAATAGCAAAATGTATTTAGTAATAAACATCACCCAAAGGAGCCTTTGGGTGATGTTTATTACTAAATACATTTTGCTATTTTTTTATCACCTGGCTCCCTGGGCAGTGAGCTGCTTTCTCTTTTTGTTGTTACTTGAACTCGTGAACAAGCCGGTCTTGATACATGAGGAAGAAATGATACTAGTTAAATGTCAGTATACTGTATGACGTGAAATAGATCTACATTTTAACCAATGTTCAGTGTTAGGGTTGAAAAATCTATATTTGAAAGACGAATTCCAAAATTGTTGCAAAATTCTTAGAACTATGTCAGGAAAACAATATAAAGAGTATGATTTGTGGAAAGAAAAGCAGGAGAAGAGATTAGCAGAAATGTAAAGGAATTGCAGGAAAATGATGGATAGGGATTGATACTGAACGAAAAAGCGATTCAGCTCTCTGTCTTTAAAATATTTATTGGTTCCTGTGAGGGGTAATCCTGCCAACGCTGGGATCGCTCATAGGTGGAGGCGCTGCACGCAAGGAGGAAGAGCTCACCCCAGGCTCCCAGAGGCAGAGGCTTGGGCCGCAGCATGCATAGTTGCCCACGTAGTTCCCTTAGGCATAGGGAAAGGAGGATACATACAGTTGCTCAGTTAGGCAGAGAAAAGTATCATATAGTGCTCAATAGTAAATTGACGATAAGTACTTAGGAATAACTGAAATCCTAGTTCACCTAATAGGGGTTAGATGAGTCTGTCCCTTAGTAAAGCTCATTGATAGCAGGTCAATTATCTAAGTGCAAATGGACAATATTGGAAAAGTGTCTGAAATTCATATCGATTTTGACACAATAGTGCTACAAATAGCTATGCTAGTATGTTATAGAATTAGTGTTCCTGTGCCCTACACAATCCCTGCTTGAATGACCTTGCCCTATAAAGAATATTAACGGCTACTGAGAATACCAAGTGCAGCAAACCGGCTCTCTCAATGGGTTCACCAAGCGCTGCAGCTAATCGTGGGCCGCGGCTCCAGACGAGACGCCCTGCTCCCTGTATGAAACGCTATAGGGGAGGAGTTCCTCTGACGTAATGATGTCAGTGCCGATTGGGACATACGTTTCTCTCGTGTGTTGCCATGCTTTCTCAAGGAGACCAACCAATTATGGTTTTGTATTGACCTCGTCCTACAATAATACCTCTAACTCTTTACCATCAGTATATTTTAAATAACTTTCTGGCTTTCTTTTTTACTGAAAGAGTATACAAAAAACGGAGCACTGCATCCAGTGCTGGCAAATCAGCAAATAACGACAAGAGTGCGTTCCCACAATAAAAATTGAAGCTAATTTAATGGATCAAAATAACAAACAAAAAACACCAACGCGTTTCGGACTATAGATAGCCCTTTATCAAGGTGAATGAACACTTACCTTCTGGAGTGCTATTTGTACAGGACCGTGACGCAGTAGGGGCCAATCGCCATCACTTCCGGGTACGTCACGTGACACGGAACACGTGACGTCATCAAGCAAAGAGATGCGGCGCGAGTGCGTTAAACAACAAAAACGTGCGACGTCAATGCGCCAGAAGACGCAAGGGGTGACGTCGCGCGTTTGCTTAGGTAAGGTAAGTATGCATTCACCTTGATAAAGGGCTATCTATAGTCCGAAACGCATTGGTGTTTTTTGTTTGTTATTTTGATCCATTAAATTAGCTTCAATTTTTATTGTGGGAACGCACTCTTGTCGTTATTTGCTGATTTGCCAGCACTGGATGTAGTGCTCCGTTTTTTCTCCCCTCTCCTTCATCATGTTCATCTACAGACGGAGGCACACTTAACCCTTGGATCGCTGGATACATTGGACTTACTACATATCGTGGACATTCATCCCAAGTGAGTTTATTCCAGTTGATCTATACTCTTATTTGGACATTATATTGATGCTACTCTACTGTTCCATGGAATTGGATGTATATTAGTACTGGTCACCGGCAGGTGTTTATGATTATATCCTTACTACCGTGCTACGTGGGATCATAGTATACCAGTCATACATCTTTTTGGACAGCTATCTACTGAATGGGTTAATTATCCAAATAGGAAGCTTATTACTTACTACTCTTCTATGTTGCTTTTTCTTTAGAGCACCATACAACAATTTTTCCGAAAGAGTATACAACACTGTTTAAGGAACTCAAAGATGTAAATAATCCCACACTCAAAGATGTGAACAACAGATTTTGAACTTCGTTCTCCCACTTACAGAAGTAGCTAGAATTATTGTCCTTGTAGCCACAGAGAAAAAAGCGGAGACACATGGCCCAGAGCACGGCCCCTCTGCAGCGACAAGGACGCTAAGTCTTACGGTCCGAAAGGTTTAACGCTGCGAGGTCCCATGTTTTTGAATGGACCCCGCAGCATTAATCCTTCACTTGATGGATCATCCTGCAGGGAGAGAAAACCATTACTCACCTTTCAGATAAGATGCACAGCTGTGTCCAGCCCTGCCTGCAGCCGCTTCTGCCATCTTGATCAGTGTCCCCGCTCTCTGAAGGTGAGATGCAGGCTGTATTTCCCTCCCCCTAGGTATGTAGAGCCCTTATATGGGCTCTAATCATATGCTACATGGCCATATTTGGTCATCTACATAATCCAAGGGGATGGACAATCTCTCTGTCCTGTACCTTGAGGATGTAGATGGCCAAATATGGCCATATAGCCATATGATGTAAAGCCCATATATGGGGAGGGGAATACAGCCTACATCATCTCTTACATTCAGCGTACACGTTTCAGACAACAGCGGCTGCTGGAGACAGGGACCGGACACGGCTACAAAGCTCATCTGATAGGTGAGTAGTGGTATTTCTCTACCTGCAGGTGGCCCAAAGGGATTAATGCTGCAGGGGTCCCATTCAGAGGCATGTAACCCCGCAGGGTTAATCCTTCTGGACAGCTTTCTGCCTCAGGGCTGCAAGATCTATAGCCGCAATTGCACAGTGAGAATTATGGCAACCAGAACAGTAAGTCTGGCTACATCTGCACATGCTTTCTGATCTGTTTGAAGTAACAAGGAAAGTATATCAACATTTCAGAAGCTTAACTTTCTTGAGGTTTAAATCTCACGGGTTCACATAATCTCTTCTAATTTGTGGAAGCTATAGAGGAATAATCTCTTTAAAGTTCAAGGAGCTACAAAGCCATACCTGTTCTGATTGGTCAATATTAATGAATGTGAAGGGTACATTAACCTCTATTGGATAAGACGAAGAAGCGTTTGATAATGACATAAGCAAGAATGAGAAATAAATAATAAATCTCAGTGTTACATAAGACTATTTGCCTTTTTCTGAAGCAACTGAAGTGTTTGAAATTCATACTTTTGAATCTTTTTTGAACTTACCAGGCATAATTACATCTGAGAAGCCTAGCTTTCTTGTTATCGAGACCCCACGGGTAAACACAGAGGAATAATCTCTTCTAATTTGTTCAATGTCTCCATGCAACAGCTGAAGGGAAACTGCCAGGCCTAATATCAAAGAGAGTAAAAAGAGGCACAAAAAGTTAAACAGACATTTGAAGGCTATTAAAAGCAGTGCTCCTTACTTACAGTAGCAACTTTATATTAACTTGCTAGTCAGTGCCAATTACTAAAAGGCGGCCAGTCTACTTACATTTTTAGAGCTAGCCCCTGTGCTGGTTTTAGTTGTCTTGACTATCAATAAAAGACTTTCTGAATGGGTTCACATTTATAGATAATTTGTGAAGAGTCACATCAGAGAGGATAGGAAAGATACAGGCACACAGACTTGCTGAATAAAGAAATTTATTGTGCCAAACGAACCAATGTTTCGGCTGCAAATAACAGCCTTTATCAAGGTGAGTGCTCAGAAGAGTCACATCAGAACAGTTGTGAGTTGCAGTATTATATTGTATGTTTTTATTTATATAGCACCATTAATGTACATAGCGTTTCACAGTAGTAATACGTGACAATCATATAAATAACAAATAATATAAATAACAGGTCATGGGAATAAGTGCTTCAGACAAAAGTAACATTTAGGAAGAGGAGTCCCTGCTCCGGGAGCTTACAGTCTAATTGGTAGATAGGAAGAACTTACAGAGACAGTAGGAGGGCATTCTGGTAAGTGCGTCTGCAGGGGGCCAAGCTTGATGTATCATGTGTATAGTATTAGCCACGGTGTTACTCATCATATGCTTCTTTAAGCAAGTGTGGGTCTTAAAGGTGGATAGAGAGGGTGCTAGTCGGGTATTGAGGGGAAGGGCATTCCAGTTGTGTGGGGCAGTCAGTGAGAGAGGTTTAAGGCGAGAGAGGGCTTTAGATACAAAGGGAGTAGAGAGAAGACATCCTTGAGTAACGCAAGAGTCGGGATGGTGCATAGTGAGAAATTAGGGCTGAGATGTAAGGAGGGGCAGAAGAGTGTAAAGCTTTAAAAGTGAGGAGGAGAATTGATTGCGAGATGCGGGATTTGATCGGAAGCCAGGAGAGGGATTTCAGCAGGAGAGAGACAGATTTAGGAAATAGTAGAGTGATTCTGGCAGCAGGGTTTAGGATAGATTGTAGGGGAGACAGGTGAAAGGCAGGAAGGCCGGACAACAGGAGGTTACAGTAATCAAGACGGGAGAGAATGAGGGCCTGAGTCAGCGTTTCAGCAGTCGAGCAACAGAGGAAGGGGCATATCTTTGTGATATTGAGGAGTCTACAATTACAGTATACAATGTTCTGGAGATGATTGTCATAACTATATATCATACACATTTTAAGTTTTAAAACGTTTAAGTTAACTTAAAATGTGTATGGTAAACCTACCCTGCCTTGAAAATTGCAAAGCTATTACAACCAACCTTACACTGATGAGACCCATTAAGGTTGAAACATGTCTGTGAGTGGTTTGACTGGCTTTGCATCTAGTCCCATGCTGTGCTTAAAAGCTGTGTGAACAGCAGAGCATTTGCTTATATGGGTTCCATGTAAATGGATTTCACGCAAAAGGTGACACATTGTGTGCTCATTTGCATGTAATTTTCCAGAATCCCTTACTTCAGTGGAAGCACTGTATGCTAGGTGATAATGGTTGAAAGGCAGTGTTGCAGACCTGTCTAAGACATGTGACCGTGCTCACAAGTTATATTCTTTATTGTGCATATATATATATATATATATATATATATATATATATATATATATATATATATATATATCACAACAAGAAAGTATCCATAAAGCAAGCACACGGGTATACCGAAATAGATATATATGTAATCAAATTTATTAAAAATGGATAAAAACAGGGGACGAAATGTTAAAAAGGGAGGGGGTCTCCAGGCAGACGATTCAAATTACCATGGGAACAAAATATGGTGCAAAGACAAATCAATGGCTGAAATGGTGTACATGCATCATAGGCTGAATTATAACATGGAATGCATGTATAGTACTGTTGATAGAGTAAGCAGATGACAGCCGAGTTGATAAAAGTGGTACAAGGAGAATACCAGCTAGCTTGCACAACCAAAACCACACAAAACACACAGTAATTCAGTGCTGCAGAAACTGAGTACTGGAAGATCAAAGGAAGGGATATAATAAATCTCATCCAGTGGTTGCTGTAATAGGTTCAGAGGTTGGGTGCAATTGAAATAAGTCCAGAGACATATAAAGCATGTAACAGCATACGTGGAATTAATAATACATCACCAAAGTCTGATAAGGCAGAGCCAATTGCACTCACATATATACACACATCTATACATACACACACACACAAGTTGCACTTTCACTAGCATATAATTATCTAAACACAAACAGGTCTCTTTATCAAGGCAAATTTGACAAACAAGCAGTGCATTTTCATCCTGCATCTATGTACAGTATAAAAGTATTTGCCCCATCTGCCGCAGATTACACTTTCAAACATATTTTTACAGGTTAGCGAGGATTTATAAAAGTTTCTCATGTAGCTTGCAGATCGTTCAACATATTCATCCATCACTAATTACAAGTCAACCTTCAGTTTGGGTGCTTTTTGGACAAAGTAAATGTTCTGCATTGAAATATAGATCCTAATGTATTGTGTGATACTCATTATTGAGCTTTCTGCAGGCAAATTTCCTACAATTTGCAAAACTGTTAGAAAGATTTTTAGTTGTGAAACAAGCAGTGTGATTTGTGTTACATGGATCACAGTTTGGGAAGTGTCAGTAGGCAGAGTTGGGAAGGATTTACATGGTAATAATAATAATAGCATGTTCTTGTATAGCGCTGCTAGTTTTACGTAGCGCTTTACAGAGACATTTTGCAGACACAGGTCCCTGCCCCGTGGAGCTTACAATCTATGTTTTTGGTGCCTGATGCACATATTAGAACGAGATGTACAGTATCAAATTGTGTGTCTCAGTGCACTATTCTTTTTCCTTTTTATTTGCCCAATAAAAATCCACCATATCTGAAGAGGTTCAAGTCTACATCAGATTTAAAAAAACTGTTCTTACACATGCCACAACCATGCTGCAAACTTCGGAGCAGTTCATCATAACACACTTTTCTCAGCGTTAATATGCAGAAATATCTATTTTTCTCTCACTGACAACAAGCGATAATGGTTCTCTAAAGTACTGCAGCAAAATGGCAAGTTTCTTCTTCAGGTACAGCTAGTGAAAAGGGAGACTTGATATCGTAAAAGCTTGTGTAGAATCATCTCTATGAAGAACAATTATGCTGCTATGACAACCCTCAAAAGAACTACATAAAACCAGTTAGCAAATTAATGTACAGTATTGTAAAGGAAGCATTGCAGCACTTTATATAAAGGGATGCCTTCTTTCTTTACTAAATAACCACATTTTCTATCTTATCTGACAGGGGGCATGTATCTGCTTAAAAATATTTTATAACATATTTTAGAGTTTAAATAATTACATTTTTCTTTCTTTCTTTTTTTACATGATGGAAACCGGGGGGAGGGGGTAAGATTTGAACAGCACTATTTTCCGCTCCGGTGACCCCCAGAAGGTACCAGTGTTTTAGAAACAAACTGGCTGTTCAAATCACCATGCGGACCAATAGGAAACTACAGCCTCATCTGTTTTGGCTTCCTATTGGACACTTATTTAAATGACAGCGTGAAACACCCCCCATCCCCCTGCCCCCACCCCCCCAAAAGGGGAGCAGTGTATACAAAGTCAAATGTCAGGATTACAGCTTTAAATTGCTTTTGGAACATACATTTAAGTTCCCACAAGGAAGGAAAGAAACAAAAACACAGAAAACTGGAATCCCTACCTAACAATCACGTGAGTCATGGTTTGAAAGCAAAAATAATTTCACATTTCTTGTGAAATTCATATTTGTGGCAAAGTGATGCAGTTAAATCCACCTTCAAATTAGTAGTTATCTATGCTTTCATTTGCACCGCTCTCTCGTTGCTTTTGCTCGTATCTATCTAATCGCTTCTGTTTTCATACCTCTTCCTTCAAAGCTGCAGTTCAAGCTATTTTTTATTATTCCATTTTTTTCATTCAATACGTGCATTAACACAATCTACACACTGACAAGTGATTAGCTAAGTTGCCGATCGATCCGTTTTCATGTGATCGATTGGCGAAGATTTGGCTCGAGGTTAACTAAATGCATCTTGGGTCCTCATTTACTGCACAGGCAGCCAAAGTTCTGTGAGGAAGATCATGTGACAAGGCAAGCACAAGATTCAATTGGTTCACTGCTAGAGAGGGCAGGGCTCAAAAAGGTGATGCTGTTTCAGAAGGGGAAGGGGATGTGACTTTGTAAATGGTTGCTGCAGGAACAAAAATGCTTGTTACATTAGAATGCATTAAACATTTCTTTAAAATTGGTTTTTTTTTTTACATTTTTTTAAAATGCTACAAGTATTTTCTCATAGTACAGAACGGATTTATTTAAAAAAACAAAAAAACAAACAAAAAAAAAAAAAAAACTTGTAGGATATTGCTTGATCTGCAGCTTAAACTAATGTATAAATTAACCAAGAGTTAATCTTCAAATAGTCCCATGGCTGATGATGCTCAAATCTTTGTCTCCTCCCCTTGCAGCTTCTCATACACTTCAGTCCTCACCACATTGACTGTCTGCACACGATCTGCTCATAAAGTTGCGCTACTACCAGTACTTTAAAGTTAACATGTCACAACAGGACTTAATTTCTCAGATTCCTTCCTCCTTTCTTGGGGCCCAATTAAAAGAGGTCAGGAATGGCTGACCACGCTGTGATTTCCTGCATCACACCTTATTAAATAAGGCCTTAAAAGTTTACTTTCCAATCACTTTAAAAATTGCAAGATTTATTGGAAAGGGATTGGATTTAGTCTGCATGTAATCTTTGACATTTCCTTTCGCCACTCGATATACTTCACGTTCCTTACTCTATTCACTTTCCCCGCAAATTCTGCCACTTCTACACATTCTTAGGTTCCCTGCAAGATTCTAAAAATAAAATAATTACTGATGTAACCCATGTCCCCCTCCCCCCCCCCCCCGGCCCCTCTCTACATTCACTGCTTTCTGAAAGTCTGTCCTGATTATCTCAGCAGCGCCTCCAAATGTAACCCATGCCCCCCCCCCCATCTCTCTGGGAGAAGGACTGAATTACTATCTTAGTGTGGTGCTGAAGCATACCTGCTAGTTCAGCAGAGCTGAGTAGCTGCAGTGGTAAGGGGCAGCAGGACAGGCTTTTGGTTGATCACTTGGTTCTTGCTCCATGGATCAGTGCCTCCAGCTGTGATGGGATCCTAGGATGCGGATTGTCAGCTCCCTTACAGCACTCCCTTTCCCTTCTGCCCAGGAACTGACACCCAGGCAGAGGTATGGTGAACAAGTAGGTTTTTTGACATGCTGCAGCAGCTCTTCATTCAGCATAGTTCTTGAAGTCCAACATCCCAGGACTTCAGTATAGTGCTTGCCCGATAGTATGGGCCTTGAGTCTTGGTGGTCCTCAGACCCTTAGGCCTGAGGTGGGCCAGCTCATCCGCGCCATGGGAGAGTCTGACAGCCCATGCTCTCACCTTGAAAGGCAGAGCAAGACTGCTCTAACTTTGAAACATCCACTGGTTAGCTTCAGGAAGGGGTGGGCTCATGGACTGTACCCATCACTGATAGGCTTACACACGCCATGAGTCACCACCTTACTTCCATCACTTACAAGTGGGAGAAAAAGGGGGTCAATGGCTCAAAGATTAACCCATGAAGGCCCTGAACTTACTAGGGACTTACATCACAGGTGGGTGAAAGAGAGGTATTTATGGACATACCAGGTTACACTGATATAATCCCTCAAAACGATCCAGTCTTGGATATTATAACCTGCTCCCTTGTTGGCCTTCTTTCCAACCTTTTACCGTTTCCTTGGTAGCTGTCGATGTAAAACTGTCCAATGGCACATAGATTTTAGAAGTCATTTCTCAAAATGGGCAGTTCCAATTACTTGGTCTCAAAGTAAAAGATACTTATACACACTTTAAAGCAGCAGTACAAGCAATATCCTATGTGTGTTTATTTTTTTGTTGCTTTTTCTTTTCTTATTGATAACCTTTTTTGCAATAGTACAGGGATGCGCAATCTTTTTTCCCTGCGCCCCCCTGCCGGCTCCCCACCCGTCCTCGCACTGCCCTCCTTACCTTGGCTCCGGTGTTCTGACATCAAGCTGCCATGGCAATGTGGCATCACGTGACCCCGCGGCGCTGTTTGATGGCGTATTGCCATGGCAACGCGTTTCCAGAAGCCGTCTGAGCCAAGGTAAGTGAAGTTTACAGAGGCCTACACCGCTCACCCGGCATTTAATGTAAATGTCTTCAGGAAGCGCGCGGGGCCTCTGTACATCCCGCACCCCCACAGAGAATCTCACGCCACTAGTTTGTGCACCTCTGCAATAATACTTGTTAATATTGGACCTACTTGAGTGGGGTGGGGGGCGTCCATTTTCGTAGTCTCTCTGTTCAGCCAATTTCTTTGTAGAATGATTAATAATATATTGTCCTTTTCTGAAAACTACACCTACACTTGGTGTACATCTGATAATTGCAACCTTTGAAGAGCCAATTCTTTATTTTCCCTATTATTGCAAATATGAGTCACCCATTAGGATCTAACAAAAACAAGATCGGGTCCATGTATATCAAAAAAAAAAACATAAGAAACTTGACTGAAGAGCTTCCCATTTCTGATGTAGAAATTTTAAATAAAAACGTATATTTCTCAGGTGGATTTTCTGCGTTGAAATTTAGACCCTGATGTATTGTGTGATACTCATTGCTGAGATTTCTGCAGACAAATCTCCAAGAATTTGCAAAACTATTCCAAATATATTTAGTTATGCAATAAGCAGTGCAAATTGTGTTACATGGCTTACAGCTTTCACTTTACAGAAAATCTAGTAAGGGCTGATAATCTGACAGGTAATGCTGATGAAAAATAAGTACAGTATGCCCCAACTGAAAGCACCCTTCTTTATATTATTCTATTTTGATTCCATTTGCTACAAAATATATTCTATGTTAGATCCCAGTGGGACAACCTATAATGCTGTTATCTACAGTAAATCAATGGCCGGATTCTTCATATACTGTTGTTACCTAAATCGGGATACCCACTCTCTAAACGTGAATTTATAAAACTCTGTTGCGTACTCGCCTGGTGCCTTGCCTCTTTTTAATGCATTTATGGCTAAGATTATCTCCTCACTAGTTTATTCAGATCATAGAGGTTGCCCTTTGTGACCATCGACAGATTCAAATGATTCCAGAACAAATTTCCATTTTCTATATTATCATCTTTTACATCAGAGCTTCTTCTGAACATTTTTCAAGATTTTTAATATTTGTGTGGTTTTTGTGTATATCTGGTACCGTCTGTATCTTATATGGCAGATATAATTGTGGGTACTGATAGAGTTAGGTGCACTCATATGATTGGATGAAGAAAATGCCTTGGGTGCCCGGAGGTCTGCCCTCTGCGGGCGACAATATCACAATGCAGAAAAAAGCTTCCGATAATGAAAGTATCGGCACTCATTACGTCTTACAAAAATTCAATCAACATTTATTCGGTGGTTCAATGTTTCGGTAAAAAACATGGACTTTTGTCAAGATACAAATATCAACATGCAGTGCCGCTTATATATTCATAGTGAGCATATAAATATAATCCAGATGCAATTAATGTGCCTAATTGGCATCTATTTAGTGTTTTCACTATTAATTAGTGTTAACTGCATCAATTACCTAGATACTAAATCAACTGATTGTAATACACTCCTTCTAGCCTCGAGTTTCCATCCAATTCACCTTAAGAAAGGCTTACCTTATTCACAACTAATCAGTGTTGCAAGAATTGTTAGCAAACCTGATGAGAAAATTAAACAGATGCAAATAATGATGAACAAATTTATATCTAGGGGCTATACTCAAAAAGATGTAAACAACAATATACAAAGGGCTCTCAAGATGGACAGAGAATTAATATTCAGAGAGACTAAGGGGATTAATACGAGATACCCTGTTATCAAATTCTCAAACATATGGAAAGACCTTAAAAATGTATTTTTAAGAAATTGGCACATCCTCCAAACAGATAGAACACTGTAGCCATCAACTCAACAAAATCCTATTTTTGCCTAACCGAGCAATAAGAATCTAAGAGATCTGTTAATTAAGTGTGATCCAATTGAAAAACACGAAAGATATTCACCACAAAACAGGTTGATTCTTCTCAAAAAAGGTTGTTTTGGTTGTAGAAACTGCATGACCTGCAGGAACGGACTTATTGAAGGTACAATTCAAACATCCTCATTCCAGTAAATCCTTACAGATGAAACATCACCTAACATGTAAACACTGCATCTATTATCTATTTGATCATCTGCTAATGTGGCCTTAGCTATATTTGGAAAACTGACAAGACATTTTGCAAATGGATAAATGAGCATCGCTCAAGTATTCGATTAGACCCAAGTAGAGGGGCCATGGACAAACCAGTGGCAAACCAATTTTTGACCAAGGGACATCAGCTAGCATCCTTACATTACACGATTATTGACCATGGGTTTATCCTGAACAGATGAGGTGACGTTAAAAAGTTGCTATTACGAGAAGCCAAATGGATTTTGATTTAGATACCGTGGGGAGTTAATGAAGATCTGAAATCACATTTATTCCTCTAATGTACTTGTTAAAGGACACCTGGTTATATTCTGATTATGTCTCTTACCCATTCCATGATATATCTCGCAATTTAGTTCTGTGGTCACCTTTATACTTTGTGTGGTATTTTGTGAGCATTTAATCTAAGTAATCTGTAGCAACACACATCATTTTTTAATGCTGCCCTAGACTCCAAATACGAGTCACGTGAATTAAGGCAGGAATTACATTACTGTCGGTGCTGGTTACAGTTTAAGTACGTGACTTAAGTGCCAGTAGCGCGTCAAAGTGATCCTCTACGAGGATTTTATTACTATTTATGTTGTGCCCAGATGACTGAATAAAGCTACATTTTTAGTGACCCAGCAGTTTCAGCTACTTTTTTGGCAGACACACACCAGCTGTGCACGGCACTTCCTCCTGGTTGGGATACTTCTACATTTACACCTTAATTGTGCCGTCGCACGCCTATCCGGATGTCTACAATCAACATTTGTACAAACAGAAGAAAACTAGAAACCCAATTAGGCACTCAATTCCCAAAGACTGAATGTTATATGAATTGAATTAAAATAAATTCTATTTATACATCAACTTAAAAGAATGGGGGTTAAAATCCACTACGGGACACACGCATAACAATCCTATGTCGAGTACTGGGTGTACTCTGGATTGAACAAGAATCGAAACAATGTGAGTGGGATTAGATCAATGTTTCGAATGAGGTACTGGTATACAGTTAACCTAAATGAAGGTGTTACTTCAACAGTGAGGAGATCACAGACACTGAGTGTAGATGTAACAGCCCATATAAATGGTAAAACCACTCGGGTATATAAACCCTGTGACAACATAGGATAAGTGCAGATATTAGCTAGCAGCATGTACTGGAAAATAGCTGATCTATGAAATGTATAGTTAATGCATATATATGCACGCCTATGGTCTATGCAAAACAGCCAATCAAAGAGATGTATATTTGCTGCATATATGCACACCTATGGTCTATGTAAAGTGGTAAGGACTGCCTGTCATAAAGTATATTAAACTCAAAGAGCACTGGTTGTAAAAACACTGGAGATTCGGTTTGGCTTGTGAATACCTAAGCCCATATTAATGAATGGGTTAACCGCCAGTGTTCAGCGTTCCAATGCTACCGGAAGGTGTATATCCTGATGGAGTGGTAATAACCTAAAGAACGAATAGCCCTATCAAGCTCACGGCGTGGCTGAAGATATGCGTAAATCCATGTATGAAAAAATGGACAGAGCCGCATGACAGCAGGGATACAAATACACTCAGTAATGTGTATACTCACTGTGAAGAAGAATGGACACCTGGATCTCTTTCTCGAGTGAGTGTTTACACTCGCACGGTCTAGCAGCTGATCACTATGCGATACTGGATGCTGCCACGCTGATGCCGACCGTGCGCGTGCACGTAATAGCCGACACGCGCGTTTCGCGTAAGAAACGCTTTTTTAAGGTGGTAAGAGAGCTCCACTATTATATATACAATCAAGATTATGTGAGTACCTTGATTACTCCTGTTTATTCAATGTGAGATCCAACTCCGGGGTACTGTTGATCATTAGCATTGGGGGTCAGGCTGACCTATTATATGGTCATTCCAGACATCCCCTTTATCCCTTGTATACTTACCCGTTATAGGAGTGAACACAGGATCATGGTCTGGATTGTCATGTTGTGGACTTAATAACGTTACATTTCATTGATTGCTGTTGCAATATGTTCCACCTCCTCGGAGCTCTACCATAGGGAGAATCTTTTTCCCTTCATGTGCATATACTAGTTGGTTTAATACTGTCCGAAAGTCCTGAAAAATGGTTTTGTGACTTAAAGTACAATGATGACATAAAATATTGAGACAGTAAACTGTTACATAGTAGATGAGGTTGAAAAAAGACGTACGTTCTTCAAGTTCAACCTATGCTAAATTTAGATGACAGATACTTTATACTATATCCGTACTTACAGTATATTGATCCAGAGGAAGGCAAAACACAAACCCCTAGTGAAATATAATCCAATATATCTCATAAGGGGAAAAATAAATTCCTTCCTGACTCCAAGAATTGGCAATCAGATTACTCCCTGAATCAACATCCTTCCCATGTTTACTTATTTGGTATATCCTTGTATACTTTCCCTTTCTAAAAAGATGTCTAACCTTTTTTTGAACAAATCTATTGTATCTGCCATCACAGTCTCCATGGGTAATGAATTTCACATTTTAACTGCCCTTACAGTAAAGAACCCTTTCCTTTGTTGCTGGTGAAATCTTCTTAAAGTGCATAGACTCAACATTTTATTCAATAGATCTCCAACAAAGTACACGATTGAACCTATGTGGTATACAAACATTTGTGACATTTATACTCAGTCTTAAAGTCATGCTACTAAGGCAGTTAACGCAGGTTCAGTGCAATGTACACTTTGGGGGATGCAGTTCGGTCATGCACTTTTCTGGTCTCAGGTACGCTACAAAGTTAAACAATGTTCTCACCCAACAGGGTATATAACCGGTATGGTGGCTCCAGAAATTTTATCTGAGGGTTTGAGACCAGTGGGGGTATACCAGCTAACTTTTAGAACCCATGAGGTTAGATATTTGCTAGCTGCTAGCAGTTGTACGATTGATTTCCTTCATCACCTCAAGTGTCTTTATTCTATCAACTTCGATTGAACAGATAGTCCGCAGCATTTTCTTGTTTTTAATTTTTAACCTTGCTTTCACATGATGCCTGTTTTTCACATTTAGCATAACATTAAAAGAACACCTATTTGTTATATAGATTATCAATGGGTCACAGTTTGCTAACTAGCTCACGTTCCAGGGTTACATTTGTTCCTTGATTATGTAGTCATCACCTGTTGGAAAAAACTAAATACTGTAGATGCCAATTACGCACGTTGATTGCACCTGGATTGTGTTTGTATCTTCACTATGAGTATATAAGTGGCACTGCATGTTGGTATGTGTATCTTGACAAAGGTCCATGTTATTGGCCCGAAACGTTGAACCACCTGAATAAATGTAGATTGAATTTTTGCAAGACCTGAGGAGTACTGGTACTTTCTTCATGGGAAACTTTTTTCTGCATTCAGGGAACTGGACCTTGAGTCCAATATGGTGCAACAGATATATTCCACAGTAGAATAATATAACAAGTCCCGTGAGCCACAGACCTCACAATATGATTCTCTTAGGTGTATTAATCCTTTCAAGCTACTCCAAAGGGATTGGTATCCATTGTCAACCACAATACATAGTTCATAAATATGTGACTGCTACATAAAGCTTAAATCTTAGAGTGGGATTTACAGGGTATTAGGGGAACACAACACCAAAGGCAAGGGGTTCCCTTTTCTCCTACCGCAATCAGATAAGTCACTGAACAGTATAGGTGACACAATTGAAGATCAATAGTACTGTCATAGTCCACTCACTTTGAGTTGTAGAATGATGATATCCAGCAAGAGGTCTGTGTAGGCATGCATCCAACTTGATTGAAGATCAGAAGAAATAGCCTCCAAAGAGGAACGTAGAGCACAGTAAGGGACAAATCGCAGGAACCAGCGCACCATAGGTTAGAATCTAGTTTATTGGTCCATAAGGGGAGACACTATGAAAACGGACAGCCACCCACTCTGACGCTCCTCTGACAATTAGAGGAGGATGTTTGAATTCCAGTAATTTACAAACAATATAGAAAATCTAGTAATCAAATAGGTATAGGCCTGGGGGAACAGGAAGGTTTTGGACTGAGGGGGAAGGGGTACAAGGAGGTAGGGGCTTGGAGGGGGTATAGGGAGGTAATGGGCCTGCAGTGGGGTATAGGGAGGTAATGAGCCTGGAGGGGATGGTATAAGTGTAATGTGCCTGGAGGGGATGGTATAAGGGGTAATCGGAGTGGAATGGGGGCATAAGGGTATAATGGCCCTGGGGAGGGATTATAAGGAGGTAATTGGACTGGGGGGTGTATAAGGAGGTAATGGGCTTGGAGGGGGGGTGTAAAGAAGTAATGGCCTGATGGGGAGCCCCATGACTTGACTGTCTCAGGCCCCTTGACTGATCAAGCCCAGGATAGTAGTCCTGGCTGTATGCCTCATCAGCAGCCCTGCTTACCATGCTACACAATGGGTTGCACTTTTCTTTTTTGTTTTCTCTCTCTCTGGGGTCAGCAGGTCTCTTTGCAGCAGCTTTCCTAGCTGTTACTGCTGCTGTTGTCTGCTCTCTTGGCAGTTTGGAGACTTAGTTCTCCTCTCTCACAAACCTTGCTGGGAATTCAGTATGAACTCCCCGAGCAGACAACAAGCCTGAGAGCGTAGCCCTAAGCACAGTGTGGTGAAAATCCAAGCACAGACTCAAGCTGACCTTGATCCCTGAGGAGGACAACGGAGAGCCAGCTTCTAAATTCTACTTCCTGGTTCTGTGATAATCCAGCCCAGCATCTTTGTCCTGCTTAACTGCATTGAGTACCCGGTCACAGATCTGCAGATTCCTGCACTCCATGCGCATCAGCTTGTCCTTTGCAGAGATGTGACGATGCACAGGATATAATGAGATGCATCACTTTCCTCCTTTCCATCTGCGCCCACAAATATGCTGAGGTGACATTCATTTTCGTGTTTAAAAATCTGCGCCTCATGTAAGTAACTGGAGCAACAAATTTGGTAAAAACGACTCTATTTTGGAGCACAGTTGGTTAAGTGCATCAAAGCACATTTGTCTGCGCTTTGATACATAGGTCCCTATGAGTTAATTGCTGCAACAGTTCAGTTGATACAATGTTTATTGCATATCCCACTACATACAAGTGCAGCTGAAATATGACACTCCAGTGATGGAGGGCTTTATCTGCTGTGTCTTTAACATCTTGCAATGACTATCCTTTATCTTGTAGACACCCCGGTTCTGCTCATAAAACACTTACAGTACTTTGTGTCATCATTGATTTCCGTATAACTTGCTTTATTGCTATCGGATTGGCTGAAGCATTATCTGGCCACTAATTAGGTTGGATGTATCACCCTATTTAGGCAGAAGCACTGCCAGTCATTTTTATATTATGGTTCCCAAAAGCATAAAATAGTAAACAGGGTTGTGGAAACAGGACTTCCTCCTCTAGTTTACATAGATAGGGAGACCAGCTCAGAATCTTTGTAAAAAAAAAAAAAACAAGATTGTAGCTGCCGTCCTGCCATACTGAAAGTTGCTGCCCAATAGATGGGCTACACATGATTTCTTTCAACCACTCTAATGGGTCTCAGTCCAAAAGAAGAGGGAGAGAG
Organism: Ascaphus truei; assembly: GCF_040206685.1. Classification (NCBI taxonomy): domain Eukaryota; kingdom Metazoa; phylum Chordata; class Amphibia; order Anura; family Ascaphidae; genus Ascaphus; species Ascaphus truei. Next base: position 73,709,315 of record NC_134487.1, on the reverse strand, counting down.
ATCAGGAGTTACTAATCCCACAAAATAAACCGAGATTGCACTAAGGATCTTTATTTTACTCTCTCTTCTGAATTAGTATTTCTGAGGTAATCATCTGCATAAGGTAGTACGGAAATGCTTTGTTATTCACATGGGCTTCTGTTACTGTGATCCCCTTTGTGAATGACCTACACCAGTGGCTATGCCAAAAGCTACACACCGTTATTAACAGTGGTCGACAAATCACCAAAAAATCTACTCGCCACCTAGTACCACACGTGTGCTGCTTGGGCCAATAGGAGCTCGCCACAATGTTAAATCCACGCGCCCGGGGCGTGCAGATGTATAGGTTTGTCGAACACTGGTTATTAATACCCCAGTATGCAAGGCTGCAGACACTTAATGTGATGTAGTATCACTGAATGTCAATAATTGTTTATGTCTATTAATGTCTGAAACATGCACTATTTGGTTATATTTAAAACCAAATGAAAGAGAAGGAGTAATCCTGAGTCTCAAACGTATAAGTGTGTACAGGCATACCCCGCATTAACATACGCAATGGGTCCAGAGCATGTATGTAAAGCGAAAATGTACTTAAAGTGAAGCACTACCTTTTTTTCACTTATTGATGCATGTACTGTACTGCAATCGTCATATACGTGCATAACTGATGCAAATAACACATTTGTAACAGGCTCGATAGTCTCCCTGCTTGCGCACAGCTTTGGTACAGGTAGGGAGCCGGTATTGCTGTTCAGGACGTGCTGACAGGCACATGCGCGAGTTGCGTTTGCCTATTGGGCGATATGTCCTTACTCACGAGTGTACTTAAAGTGAGTGTCCTTAAACCGGGCTGTGCCTGTAATACTTTTTAAAGTGGTTGAGGAGGTGTTGGCTAGGATCTATAGTGTGGAAATATCAAAAAGAGAGCTAGGATATCCCTTGTGCCGCACTCATAGATACGTCTATAATGTATTCAGTATTCAGGTAGTTATTTTATCGAAGGCCTGTATCAGTTGCAAGTAAAAAAAAGTTACTTTTACATTGGGGCAGCGTCCCGCCGATCCTCCCAATGTTGCAAACAGGTCTGATGTATATCTCTCACCCCCTGTCTGGATCGCCTAGACCTCCTGCCTAAGCATAGCTTCCTTGTCCACTGGGTGTGCTGCTGCCTTCTGTTGGCTCTGGGTTCCTCTGTCTGTCTGTCTTCTTGTTGCTCCTGTCTCTGTCCTTTATAGCTTGCTTCCTGTCTGTTGTGTTTGCCTTTGCTTGAAGTCAGACTCCTTCAGTATTGCTCATGTCTTTGATTCCTGATCTGTTCCTGTACCTGTATTTGAGTCTGTTCACAGTAAAAGCCCTTGCTAGTAATCTGGCTTGTCCCTGTTTGTTCCTGCTCCCCGGTCTCAGTCCCTGCTCCCTGTTCTCAGTCCCTGTCCTGCCCCGCCTGTCCTGTTCCAGTCTCCTCGTTGCCGACCTCTGCTTGTTACCTGACTTCGCTACCTACCGCCTGCCTCGGACCCCTGCTTGTTACCTGACTTCGCTACCTGCCGCCTGCCTCGGACCCCTGCATGTTCCTGACTTCGCTACCTGCCGCCTGCCTCGGACCCCTGCTTGTGACCCCAACTACGCTCGTGCTGTTCCGGCCACCGAGATCCTACCCGCCACAGGAGTCTCCCGTGACACCCCCCTTCCCTGTGCAGCCGTCACTAAGTCGTGACGTCACACTCACCCAACACGTTTTTCACCAATCGGCTTCATCGGGGGTGGACTCATTGGTCTGACAATAGCCCACCACACTTAATTTACTTTACCGGTTCTAGCGACGATATATGCATGTGCCTTTATTTTATTTTTATTGTGAATTATAAAAAGATTAAGTTTTATCGACATTTATTTTTAAAATCAACCTCAACTCCTTGAATTCACTGGTTTAATGTTCCAGTACAGTTCTGAAACTGGCAAATAAGTGCATTTAACAGGACAACGTAGCTTACCATTAGCAGTTAATCACTGAGCACTCAGTCTACACTATCATTCAACCATTAAACACATGCTAACATTGTTATCAACAAAATTGCAGCAGGATATTTTATTGACTATGGGGCGATGATTGAGAAGTGCTTGTTAAATCCTCATAAAAGAATCATGATTTTACTACTTCATAACGTGTTAGCTGACAATTCATTCTGGATGGTGTTTCATAAGCGGTTTCATCAGAGCTCATCACTTTTACAGTTATGATATGGCTGCCATTTGAATTGCATTCATTTGTGTACTAAATTTTAAGATGTGGACCGAGATTTGAGTGGTCGTGTCTCCAACGCACTTGGCCATTTTGAAGTAGCTAGTTATTGATTCTTATGCAATAGGAGCACTGTCACACTAGAGGGCAATAATCTGACCTAATTCAAATTCTTGATGATTTGCTTTATTATAACATTTCTAAATGTCACTGTCTTCTTCTTTCTACCTGGAAGCTGAATGCTGCATGCCAGGCCTTGCCAAAACAGATGCATTTTGTGTAATTAAGATTTATATTTGAATAACCACACTAGGGTTCCACAGGTTGTAATTTGTAAATGATTTAACTCAGCTTAGCTATGTGTTTGAGATATCACTAACGAAGTTTATTGCATTTCTGGGAATTCGATAATCTTTTAGCATTTCCTGCGTGGACACATTTGATACTAAACCTTCTAACCATTTTCTGATAGCTTGACAGTAAATGGAATAATAATTGCACAATTAAATTAGTTAATTTATGCACATCGCTATCAAGTGGCCCATTGACACCTATCCATAGGGACTAGTGGTACTGCATCAATGTTCCATAACCACACTTCGGTATCTATTTACCGAAAATATAAATATTATTAAACCTTTTGATTTACATATCCATTATGTCAGATGGGGAAAATTCAGTAAAAAAAAACCAACAACAAATATTTACCAGTATGATGTTCAGGGAAAGATTCTATATTTCTTTTAGGCTCCTGTGAGAGTTTTACCCAGGATAACCCTAGATCTTCCAGAGAAACCCCAATGTTTTAATGTTAAACACATACCCATAGAAAGTTATTGAATGAATACAGGTAATAAAAAATTCAAAATACCTATTCTCATGCGTTACAAAACGTGTACAATTTCACAGGAGTATTCTAAACCAAGATATATTTTCAGATTTTGTCAGGTAACTTACATTGTTACATATGGCCGGGAGATGTAATTCAGTCTTAAAGGCTTCTAACATTGACTGTCTCATTTATGTTCAGGGACAATACAAGGAGCTTTCAAATGAACTATTCATCCCAAGGGCAGTACAAATGACTCGGGGGCATCCCTTTAGGTTGGAGGAAAGGAGATTTTTACAGTAAGTTCAGTTAAAATGTGGAATTAATTAACCATGGAGACTGTGATGGCAGATACAATAGATTTGTTAAAAAAAGGTTGGACATCTTTTTAGAAAGGAAAGATATACAGGGATATACCAAATACGTAAACATGGGAAGGATCCAGGGATTAATCCGATTGCCAATTCTTGGCGTCAGGAAGGAATTTATTTTCCCCCTGAATGGGGTTTTTTGTTTGCCTTCCTCTGGATCAATAAGTATAGATATAGGATAAAGTATCTGTTGTCTAAATTTAGCATAGGTTGAACTTGATGGACGTATGTGAACATATACTACAAAGCCTCAGGAGTGCTTGCATTTGGGCCTGGAAAACTGAAGACACTGGGCATGATGTATCAAAGCAAATTTGGCGCAAATTGCGTCATTTTCATCTTGCGTCTCTTTAGGTCAATGTGTCAAGGTCTTAACTCCAAGTTTCGCGCCCCCTGGTGATTTGGGAAATGACAATAGGATGAGTGAGGGAGGAGTTACATGGCACATTGATTGTAATGAGATGTAGCAAACTCTCCGTCTTTGTGCGTCACTTTTGTATGTTGTATTTGTGTCAAAACAATCCACCAGGTCTGAGGTGGAGTAAACTTTTATTGCCAGCAATTTTGGTAAAATGGGTAAGATAAACTTTCTACATTTGACGCAAACAGAAAATAAAGCAATGCATCCAAATACATTTCTATGTGCACTTTCTTTGCATGCTTACATCTCCTCCACTGTCAGCAAATAAAGCAAGAGAGAAGCAGTGAAGGAGATGTAACCATGTAAAGAAAGTGCACATAGAAATTAATTTTGATTCATTGCTCCATATTCTGCTACAACTACAGGTTCAAGTACAAGTACAAATTGAGTGTGAAAATATTTCCCACTTCCATTCTAGCTACATTTTGCAGGTATTCTGAAGTGGTCTAATGAGATCTCAAAGAAATGTCACAACATTCAAACAGCAAGAGGGTATAACAGATGCCTAGCTTAATCAGAAGAAATGACAAGAGGCAAGAACCTATCCATGTCAGTATCCAGAAACATCTAGTACCTAATTAAATAAATCATAAATAACATGTTTGGAATAAAATACTTATAGGAACACATTCAACTGACAAGTTCCTTATACCAGGGGTGCGCGGTATATTTTTTGGGGGGGTGCGGCGGTTGCCGAGGCCCCACGCTCTTCCCCGAGGCATATAAATGAAATGTCTGGGGTCCGCGTGAGGCTTCTGCAATTTCAATTTACAGGGATTGAGGCGGCTTCTGGACACATCACCATGGCAACGCAGCATCAAATTATGCCGCGGGGTCATGTGACGGGATGCATCACCATGGTAACACGTGTGAAATGTCGCTGCGAGGTCACGTGACGTCACATGACTCGCATGGTTATTTGACGCTGGTTCACCGGCAAAGGGGGGGGGGGGGGGGGCGCGAGTGCTGGGACTGACAGGCAGGGGGGAGCTGCGCAGAGACTTACCACACCCCTACCTTATTCTACATGCAACAAGGAGGTAGTATACACAATATATTGCCATGTAATAAATAAAATAAATACTGATAACATTTCAATGGTGAAGTATGACATTAAATTCCAATTAATGCTATACTGAAAACATTAGCAAGACCTTGAGGACATTTGTGTACCTAAAGAAAGCTTTAAAACACTGTCTACGTAGCAAACAGGGCCGAACCGAGGCATTATTGCACTCCGAGCAGACAAAAAATTTGGCGGCCCTACAAAACAATTTTATTCTAGGTTCCCTACAAGGAGAACTCACTTCAGATCACCTTGCCACCTTCCCCGAGGGTCACCTCGCCACCTTTCGCCATCTTTGGGTGTTCTCGCCGCTCGGTTCTCCCCAGCCGTGGGGCACCTCGCATAACCGGCGCTGTTTGAGGACGCGCATATGGGACCCTTGGCTTGGCCGTCAGGACACATTTTTAGATTTCCCACAGTGCGTGGGAGGTTTGAGGGTGTTTCCTGGTTGCTGGCGGCCAGGCTAGGTGTTCTGTGGACATGTGCGGCGTTGGGGCGGCGCCCACACGGGGTGCCCTGCAACTGGGGGGATACAAGCCATAAGGGCATTTGGGGATGGTGGAGGACAGCCTGCATTGATGGCGGAGGGTGCCCCTTTTCGGTTAAAATCCCGGGCAAGTGCCTGGCTAGACCGGCCGGAAATCCGGCACTGGTATCAAAGCACACAAAAGTGTCCCTACACACAAGATTTTGACATTATTTCTATTAGTGATTACAGGAACCTGGAACACTTTAGTTTAATTTCTATTTATACTGTAGCTGCTGCATTAGGGCCCGTGTTTGGAGGGACTGCAATCTGCAGTAGCCATAAACAGCCCAGCGAACGGGGAAGATCTATTAAAAAAAAATTACTCCACATGGTATACAGTATTTTTCATGTAATTCAGACATATGGGGCAATATTTACCAAGCGATCTAATGGCACACATTATGGAACCGGGAGGCACCTTACAGCCTATTTATTTGTATGGGCTAGATAAGGTGTCTTCTGGAGTTGAAAGATGTCTTATGGAAGAGCACCACTAGGTAAATATGGCCCATAGTCAATAAGAGTATTATAGTTCAATCGATCTCTACCAAGTATGGGTGCACCCAATAAACTCAACATAAGCACAAAGCCAAAAAGTGAACAGGGGCCACATATATAACCTACATCGTTATAAAAATGTGCACAACACACATTGATGTGGATAATATAGTTAATCTGAATAACACACACTAGTTTTTTTGAAATATCAGAAGAATTTCTGCAACAGGAGGATTGCACATCTAAAAAAAACAACGTAAAACATCATAACACAGTTCAGTTTTTCTAATTATTGTTAATGATTAGTGTGAAAAGAAATCCTCTTCATTTAGGATTCATAGAAACTTGGTCTTTCGACAGTACAATGTACATGAATACACATTTACTAGCTTCAGAAAGTGCCAATGTCAATGTTTCCTGAAACACTTCCTAGAAGAATTGAGTAGTATTATTCTAACTTAAATTTGATAGTGTGCAGTTTTTAGATTCAATGCCCTTTAAACTATATTAATATTTCTAAAGTATCATTTTATATTGAATATAAAAAAATTAAAAACAACCATGAAATGGACATGGTTACAGTGATAAAGAGCACTCTTGTCCTACTGATATTATTTCATGCCAGCCTTCAATATCTAACTCTAAATAACAGATTTCAAAGCTAGAGTAAATGTTGCTCGAGTACATGATGTATAAAACATACTTAAAGTGAGCAACGTGTTAAGTCATTACAACATCTGCTGTCAATGAGTCGATAGGGATTAAAAGTTAAAGCAGGTGATGTGTCTTAAGAGACTACTGTAGGTATCCAAAATATGGGATACTATGCAATTCCCAGAAAGAATTGTTTTTTGAATGCAGTATCATTTATTAATGGGTTTTATTAAAATATAATATAATTTATTTTAAAATTCTGTTATATCCACATGGGAAAGATATTATTGATGGCAAATAGTATACCGAAGTGTAAATTGTATAAATTAAAGATGTATATTAAGGTGAATGGTAGTAATGAAGTGTAAAGGGCAATCAGACTCTGGTTCCTATATAGAGAATGGAGATGCATCCAGCACTAAATGGGCTGCACTATGCAATTACAATGACAGATAGGCATTGCCTATGGTATAATTTAACAGAAGATGTGCCCATCGTACTACGAATTGAATCCCCTATGGGAATATGTATGTGTGCTACAGCACAGTCACGCTTCACATGGAATACAGTACCACGATTGGAAGAACTCCTATAGTTCTCCTTTCCGGTACTGAACAGTTAAGTACTGTATATCTCTGTAGTCCTAACATTCATTAGGTTAATAATAACATACTCCTGGATTTGATGGTTTATTACCATACACATTTTGACACTTACAGAAACATAATAATTACCAATGATGCATAACAAAAAAAAATGAATTTAGTTGTGATAAACATTTACATTTAATTACTCCTCTTATTTTTCCTGTTAACAATAGCACTTAGGATCTATCATTTCATAAAAAATTAATTTTATGCAATCAAGTAATGCATAACTGAACATGACATTCTGTTCTCCAAAAATTAACTAGCTCTCAAAGTGATGATTCGGTTTGTAAAGAAAGGCACTATTCTTTTCTCTACGGTTGATATATGAGTATATAAAATTGTTGCTATGAAACAGATGGATTGTATATGAAGCAGCAAAAAAACAAATTATCAGTGCTTGTATTTTGTTTGGGTCTAGCAGTATAAAAAACAATTTGTTTCTAAGGAAAGATTTGCTGGATTGGTAAAAAAAAAAACAAAAAAAAAAAAAACAGTACAAATAATGTATTAAGAATGTGGTAAAAGGACTGCTGATGGTAAATCAAGACCTTGAAGAGAAGTTTCTCTTTCTTAACAACTTAAACATGAGTTTGTGCTTATTGAACTAATGGCTATTCATCTACATTTTCACTACTCAATTGCAAGCATTACTACAGTTGAATAATAACACATCTATATTCCATGTCTCCTCACTTAGCTCAATTATATCAGGAGCCCCTGAAGTAATAGAAAGATCGAATACACACCACAGCTAATTTGATTAAAAAATATTGGTGGATATTCACTCAAATCTGGTATGGGTTAAACCACTGCAATTCCATGTTATGATCTATAAATATGTACAAACATTAAAACACATAGTTAGCAGAAGCATTTCAATTGTAATCAGACGTATTTTAAGGAAGTAATAACAGCCAACTTACAAATTAAATGGAGATAATTTGGGGGAATCCTTGATGGAGAAGGATTTAGGAGTGCTTGCAGACAGCAGGCTTTGCAATAGTGCCCAAAGTCATGCAGTAGCTGCAAAGGCAAACAAGTTCTTATCTTGCATTAAACGGGCAATGGATGGAAGGGAAGTAAACATAATTATGCCCCTTTATAAAGCATTAGTAAGACCACACCTTGAATATGGAGTACAATTTTGGGCACCACTTCTTAGAAAAGACATTATGGAACTAGAGAGTGCAGAGAAGAGCCACCGAATGAGTAAAGGGGATGGACAATCTAACTTATGAGGAGAGGCTAGCTAAATTAGATTTATTTACATTAGAAAAGAGGCGTCTAAGAAAGGATACGATGACTATATACAAATATATTCGGGAACAGTACAAGGAGCTTTCAAATAACTATTCATCCCAAGGGCAGTACAAAGGACTCGGGTCATCCCTTAAGGTTGGCGGAAAGGAGATTTAACCAGCAACAAAGGAAAGGGTTCTTTACAGTAAGGGCAGTTAAAATGTGGAATTCATTACCCATGGAGACTGTGATGGCAGATACAATAGATTTGTTAAAAAAAAGGCTGGCCATCTTTTTAGAAAGGAAAGCTATACAGGGTGTGACAGGGTGGATTCAGTATACCTGGAAACTTACGTATAGGTCTGCAGTCCAGCAGTGACCTGGTTAATCACAGCTTTGAAAAGGCTGGGTTAATTAACCAGGTCTCAGCTGCCTCGTTAAGGTGCTTGTAAAACACAGACTCTTGACTTGTGCAGGGTTCTTCCTGACAGAATCAGAGGAAGACATGCTGAAGCTCTGAAGGGAGAAAGCCTGCAATAATGTCGGTTTATATTGGAACTCTTGCTCTTCTGTATCATGGACTTGAGAAACCCTTGCAGGAAAAAGGGCGAAGCCTGTACCAAGTACTTATGTTTTTGTTTACATATGGACACCTGCCCTTCTATCATTTAATGGCAAATAGATTGCATCATCTAAATTGTGTATAATTACCAGGTAAACAGTTTGTTCAGAAAATCTATGTGAGACCGTTGCAGAAGAAACGGCTTTAAAGAGAATGTGTTGTGTCAAGGAAAACATAACTAGCAATTTTTACCTTTTAACCACCCTCAAATGTTCCCTCAACATAGATATATATTGACCTAAAGCATTCTGAAACCGGCCATGTCTTTAAAGTAAATATATCACAATCATTTCCATGTAGGATGGGTATCATCTCAGCAACTGTTTATGGGGTAATTAATGTATGTTGCTGTGTCAACAAAACATAAATAGAAAGAAGTGCAAAGAAAAAAATCTACAAGGAATAAAAAAAGAAACTACTCAACACAAAGCAACCCAAAATTCAACAAAGATGACATATCAGAAAAAGTCAAATTAAAGGAGAATATTACATGCATACTTTACATACTCATGCAGTCTTCGCAAGCTCAAACCCCAAACTCACTACATTATGAGACATACTGTACGCAGTCGTGGCAAACATTACATGCAAACACAAAAATGCAGCAACCACCAACTATGTTTGTCATTAACAAAAGCATTCCTGCAATCCTGTTAGGACCTGCTGTCGTGGTCATGCCCCTTCGGCACCGGTGCATCCCTGATTCTACATTGCCTCTATCATGTCCGAGATCTAAGGTCCCTGCGCTTGCACCTAGATAGCAGAGGACAGGAAGTGACTTCATTCATCCTGACCAAAGATGGGGACTGTTAAACTGGCAACACCTGTCCTAGGCCTTTATAATGCAACCAGCCAGTGCCCAAGCAAGATGTTTGTTTCCTTGGGGTCCCCGTTCCTTTGCAAAAGCCTTGATTTCCACCTGTGATCCAGACCCTTCGCCGCCTGCCTTGATCCTGGCCTGTGACCCGGACTACAATCCTTTGCCACAAGCCTTGACCTCCGCCTGTGACCCCGGCTTTGCTATCCTCTATCAGGATTAAGTCCCAAGGCCTGTGGTCAGTCTCCACAATCTGCCAATCTGCAGGTGCTGAGGCAGATTGTGGAGACTGACCACAGGCCTTGTGTAGCTGAGACTTATTATATTTAAATATCTAGTTGGTGTTCAGATGCCAAAAAGTACTCTGAGTCCGAGCGCTTGTGAGAACTAGGTTTTTATTATGTTGTGTCTCAAAGCAGAAACTCATAACATTGGTATCTTGCCCACTCAGCATGTCCTGCTCCTTTAAAAAAAAAGATTTTTTTAATAGCGTTAAAAACTAGCGTGGGATAGCTCCATTTTAACTACCTGAACCTTAATATGTCAAATGCTTAGATCTCCTGAAAGGAGAAATAAAACTCCTTTTAATAAAAAGATTGTCAGAAAGGGCAAGAAAGGCAGTAAAAAAAAAAGAACCGTCGATCAGCAGGGACTGCTGCTTTAAAGGAATAGGCACAAATGGTGCATGAACCTGGCAACCGCATTTAACAATTGGTTATTTCAATAAGCCTTGTCCAATCTAGGGACTGACAAATATAACTGTGGAGACCGTTTTGCCAAAATGCACATACATAGAGATATGGGCAAGTTGATATAGGACTACACCAAAGATCAAATCAGTTACTTAGGTTTGCAATTGTCCATGACCTGACAAAACTCAAGTAAGCAATAACCTTGAATGTTCCATTCTTTTGCCTCTCTTCACAGTCTGACAATAAAACAAGTATATTGTATCATAAATGCTCAGTTTACAACCTGCCCTGGGAGAAAATAGCTCCATAGTCATCTCAACATGTGAACACTAGTGTTTGATATCACTTTCGATAACACTTTGCAAGGTACAATAAATGCAATGTGCAATTTGTTTCTCTTCTGTTCTTCTAAATATGGATCAAAGTGTAATCTGTGGCACTGTATGTTTGGCATATGTGATGGTATATGGGAATATACCGTGGCAACATTCTACAGAATTATATGGAAATAGCCTATGGTACATTATACTTTTATCTTTAATTTGCAGGTGTCTGATTTACTCATTCCTCTTTTAGTAAAGACTGAACTTTTACGCCATATTCTATACTTTCAGTGATTATTGTTTCTTCACATATATTTCTTTAACTATGTTATGTATTTAAATATTGAAATCTATTTACAATCAAATAGAAGATTAATATCCCTTACGGATATAAAGTGGGCTTGTGCTATGTTATGTGAATAGATTAAGCTGTGGAACAGGTTTTATACACTTACCGGTATTTGAACCTGTCAGGTTATAGCGAGCATTCAATTTCTTGATAATGTTTTCATGGATTTGATACCAGTCACTTTCAGTGTTGCACCTAGCAACAACAAAAAATATATGTATATATATATATAGTAATGATTGTACAATAATATAACTTATTATTAACATAATAATGAGTAGGATAAAAAAAACGCATCACATTGTGGTGCAAAAAAAAACAGTTTAAGCATAATGGATGCAAATATCATTAAATTATTTCAAAATATTTAATAAAAACTGTAAAGCAAATATGATCTAATATTCTGCAAAACATGAAAACCTGGTTCTACCCTTGATGATAATTCCCAACTATGAATGTACATGTTTTATGTTTAAATTAAGTCTACAGAGTTCAAACGTCTACAAAACTGGAACTGTGAATGAATATAATTTTGTGTGAGTTGGACCCTAGAGAGTAACCGCAGAAAGACTGCGATCTACTTTATGCTCTTCATGGCTAAAATGAGTGTCACTTGTCAAACCCACCATGTTATATTTTTAGAGCCTTTTGCAAAACTGTTAGATGTTCTTACATATATACTTTTAAGATAAGGTCATCTTTTGAATCTCCTGTCAGGAGGTCAGCAATACTGAGAACCGCACACCCGAAAGGGCGCCGATATTGCACGTTTGAGGCGTTCTTCTTCTCGCTTGCTCCCATGCGACCTTTCAAACAAATAGTAAAGATTATGAAATGCAGATTTAACAAAACAGTAAAAATTCAAGAAATATCTGAAAGCAGCATTGCACCTCCAATTAGGACAAGCTTGTGAATATAAGAGATCACGGGGCTCTCTTTGTAAGGCAACATGAAGGCTAATTGCTCTTATTCCCTTCCTGCTAATATACCAACTATAAAGAGGGAATGCCTGGCATTTCAAGAACAAATGTCATTACCGGTGAGGCCCAAGCTTTCCTTCTGCAGTTTATAGACCTACTGTATGATGGCTTACTGGACGTTTAAGAAACAAAGAAGGAAGGTAACAGCAAAGCAATAGTGTTAATCAGCGCAACATGAAAGGTAATCAGGCCACGGGGCGGGTATTGTAATGGTAGATGTAAGGGGAAGGCATCATTATTTCTGTATGACTCATGATATGCTCAGTATTCACAATGAGATGTCTACTGTGGGTAAAATCGGCAAATTCAGCTATTTTCTGTGCTTTACAAAAACTGTCCAAATATCTAAAAATGTACTAGTTCTACAATGTACTGTAAATGCTTCAATAAACGCAGTTGACTAATTAGTACTCCGCAATGTCATACATACAGGTACAGACAGGCAGATTTGCTTGAGCTATTGCAGTTCTGTTTAAACGTGCAAACACAACAACACAGTTTTCGTAAATCTGGTTCATAGTCCGCTATATTTTGCTTCGGCCACAATTTTAGGATGCATATGCTAAAAATACATTAAGAATTTTTCCCCACATTATATCCCACTTACTGCTACCAAACATCCTGGTTTCTTTCCCCCAGGACAGTCCTGGTTTGACTAGTAGAATAGCACAAATAAGCCAGGAATAAATGTAAACAGCATATGACTTGTTAAACACAACAAATAATTGGTTTTCTTTAAAAATGAATTAGACTGCATTTTAGTGCTGCCGCCTCTTCTGTCATGTAAATCTGTCCTAGTTGAGTCTTACAGAATATCTCGTAGCCTAACTTGTATCATGAAGTAGAAAACAGAAGGCTCAATCAAAAACTCAGCCTTCTTCAAAAGCAGACCAGTCACATAAAATGCAGTGGGCGTTAGAATCAAAGAAAACATGGTTATCTTCAAGACAACCGTTGCAGGTTTCATTGTATTTACATAAAATTGCATCTGTTAAATAAAGACAATAAAGGAGACAAGTACTTTTTTTTTTTGCTTTAATATCGTTGTTATTTTAATAAAAAAAAATTAATGGCATTCTAGAAGCAAGAAACTTATTCCAAAACCAACGTAACAATACAGTTCCATTAAAAAATCCGGACATTCTTACCTATTCTGATTATGTGTACAGTGATGAAAATGTCTTTCCGAAGGTCACTTGAGCTCAGATCCTACAAGAAAATAAACATTTCCTTTTTCATATATTAAGATACTTTAGAGAGGACACAATTGTAGATAGTGCACGGAGCCCTCCAGTAAACATTTGAAATTTGAATAAAAGGGCATTAAGAGTGGGAAATAGGCTGAGCAGCCAATGGCCATAATTAAAATTTACAGGAGCCCCAACACGGTTTTTTTTTTTTTAATTCTGTTCTTAATATAAATATACAGTATAGACATTTCCTATATTGTAGCACATTTATTTTCAGAGTAGTGGAGGCTATTAACAGATGATTCATAGTTAATACATTTAATCGGGAGTACAATGTTATTTGGGATTCTTTTCTAAGGCAGAGAAAACGGATTGCCATAAATACCATGGATTTGGTAGTGGGTCACCAACTTCTCAAGCCATAGCCTTAACTATCCTATAAAAGTGATGTGCTTTGGGTTTTTTGTGAGTACGGAAAAGGGGAATTACACTTTGTGTTAACCCTTTGGGTGTCCAGGGACGTAACTACTACATCATGGGGTGTGGGACATCAGTGGCCCTATGGCGTGGTACAGTAGCTACGTCAAATGAATTGCTTGTTTTTTGTAGAGGAGATTGTGTTCTGCTCTCCGCAATCTATTAAGAGGAGGAACGGAAGAGAATGACGCCACCGAGTGACCATGTGATCGCAAGTGACAAAGGGTCCACAGCACTCACAGGGTTAAAGTACATTTTGACTTGTATATCAACTTTAGCTTTGCTTCACAGTACATAAGACTTCTAGTGATAGATGGATACCACAGAAAAAGGTTGTGAATCTCAATCTCAGACCAGCTTTCAGACTTCTGATTGAAGCAGTCATTTCTGTACCCTGTATTTAGGTTTTTAGATCTCAAATTGTCTGAATGGTTGGACTTTAAATCCCTGTGAATATGGCTGGTCCAACAAAACATTATCATTTACCCTGTAGGTCCTGACTACAAAAAGAGAGAAAATAGCAACGAATTACCGAAGCTGCCGATCAATTCGTTCTCCTGTGATCGATTAGAAAAATCCTGCATCCCAGGGCTCACTAAATGGCAGTCTTTCAGTTTCAAGCAATCCTTCAGTCAGTGTAACTCAGCAGCTACAATGTAGTCTTACTAAGGTACAATTAGCTATTATTACAGTTTGTAGCTCAAACTGCTGGAAATATTGGCAACACATTATCACAAACAGGAAAGTGCTGCAAATATCTTGCACTGCTGGGGAAGTGTTTCTCATATAGAAATCAAAGGATGATCAGTATATTAAAACTAATTAAAAATGGTATTAAGAGTTTAATTTAAAAAAATGTATTGAGTATTATCTAACACTACAGAACCGATTTATTAAAAAAAAATGCACATGTAGGATAATGCTTGGATTGCTCATTTAAAGTCTTTTTTTCACAGTCACTACAATAAGTATGAGGCTGGCTTATTGGCAATTAAAGAAACAAGGTCATCTAAACTCGCTATCTTAGCTAAAATGTATAGGGATGCAAACTGAAATGACTATATAAACAACATGCAAGAGTCTCACCGTTTGCTTTAAATAACGCAAGTGAGAACCATGGGATCTCCAAAGCTGAACAGCGTTAATTTCAGCTTCGGGAACCTCCCGGTGCGACTCTGGAGGGCCCTTGCTTCCCACCTAGCCTTAGGCCTCGGAAATAGTGGGCGCGCACGCGCCTGTAAAACAAGCTATCCGTGGCCTTTGGGCTTTGCGTGACGTGCGCAATGGGCAGGCGTGGTGGAGGCGTGGGTGCGATGTCACGTGACCGGCTTGCTCTCATTAACTGAACTGCTCTTGTGACCCGGCTGTCGCGCGGCAAAATGAAAGAAATGTGTCTGCTCCAAAATGGCATGCTTTACCGCGCGCTCTATGGCCTGCTTCATAGAGGTACGGCCTTTTGTTTGTGCCGCGCCGTGTGGACGCGGACTAACAAACCTCATAGGTTATTTCTTCAACTGGGAGGAGCGGCTCAGTGAGTAAAGACACGGACTGTGTAAACAATGGCACTGTGTTTGAAGCAGGGGAACCTGGTTCAATTCCCAGTGTCAGCTCCCTGTGACCTTGGGCAAATCACTTTATCTCACTGTGCCTCGGGCAGCAAAAACAGATTGTAAGATCATCTGGGCAGGGACTGTCTGTAAAAATTCTTATGCATTGCGTACCGCACACTGTGCTGTAGTTAGAAGTCAACATACAGTGAGGCTGGAGATAAACACTATAAGGTGTACAGTAAGTGGAGAGGTGTGGAGATCCACACAATCCTTAATGTGAAAGGCACTCAGAATGTATTTTGAGACTACTAGAAAGAACTATATATTCATTAAATTACATTGGGGTTGGCACTGCTGGTTTAAAAGGTATATCATTCAGTTTCTTCAATAGCAAGCAATAACGATGTCATAATGTATGTGGGAATCATTTAATTACTTTAAATGTACTACTACTTCTACTGGTTGTATTGAACGCTTTTAATGCAATAATGATTAAAAAATAAAAGCTGTCCCAAATGGCGCATACTTACAATAAAGAGAGAGCTAAATCTTTCACTCTTCTCTTGAGATTTTGGCAATCCGTTTCTATTCAGTCGTACAAAGAACCTTTCACTAAAAGAAAGGGATATTAGTTTAATATTTAGGTATAATGTATTCAAACAGGCCATTAGCATACTTTATTGTCTGTGGTACATTTCAGCTCACATTTTACAGCTCACAAATTTTCCTTCCATCATATCTTGGAAGGCAAGTGTCATCATTCCAAATTGTATTCAGCATAGAAAATACAGTATAATCCAAACCCGACATAAACAGCTTTACAACATGAGTTCTTAAAAATTGCCAGTTTGTGTCTGTTGTAAGATCGCAGTTGAAATACCATGAAACTGAAGAGAAAATAATGGGAAAATACTAGGGAAATTACGGCGAAAAGTACCCATCAATTCAGTTCATGAAGGGGGTAAGTATTATTGAGATGTGCAAAGGAAATGGCTATTTCAAATATTTTTTTAATATTTCTAGATCTTTCAATCAAAGCCCTTGGAGAAAAAGTAAATTCAAGGTATGATTATGAAAAGAAGTCTTTGGATGTTTTGATCAAAACTATTTATTTTCATATTTCTAGAACACGTGCAAAATAGAATACTGTATACATAAAAGGATAGAGAACAAAAAATAAAATGTAACAAATAATTAAAATGGGAAATATTTGACTCAGAAGATATCCCAACGATGCAAGATTGTTCTAGAATTTTACTCTGATATTATAAATTCTACATTTCTGACTCCATGGATTCTCTTCTTCAAATCTACTGTACAGTGGCGGCCAGCTTTAATCTAAAGCGGCTGCCTCCGCGGGTTAAAAATAGCTGCGGACGGCGCGCGGCAATCTTCAGCCGTTTTCCCGCGCCTCGGGCGCTCTCAAAAATAAGCGCCATTAGCGCTTATCTATTGAAGCGGCCGCCGCGCGGGAAACTCCGTTTCAAACGGAGAAAAGCCCAGCGGTTAGCCCGCATTAAACCCGGCAAGCTTTAGAATAAAGCTGGCCGGGACAGTACATGCATCGGCATCCCGAAATAAAGGAATAATCCCCAACACATTGAATATTCTAGTTTTTTTACTGTATGTTGATATGCATAAAAATACTGTGTGAAACTATCTGTTGGCTTTTATTGTCAATCGTGTCTCCTATTTTAGATATATAATGTTCTCTTAACAGACATGAGAAGGTTGTTCCATTTCCCCATCAAGTCTAGCAGAGACACGGGGTGATGTGATGATTTTGTTATACAATCAAGGAATCTCTGTAGAAGTCATGTGATGTTAGCAGTAAGGGCCATGTGACAGACAATCCTTAGATGATCGAAAACACAAGGGATAATATTCTTTTGCCCAACCCACATCTCAAAGAAGAAATAATTTTACCATGCTAGATTGGGAAACAACAATACCACCATAACTTTTTTATATATATATATATATGTATATATAGTATAGGCTTATTATGAACTCTTTTGTTAGTAGAAATAAAATACAAAAACATTTCAGGCACAGGTAAAACAATTAGGAAATTGGATGTATTCTTCTGCACCATGACATACATACATACATACATACTGTACATACATACATACATACACAGTTTGTTGTCAATCCTCTTTTTATGTTTATTCCAAAGCAAATAGAACAATGTAATGTAAAGTTACCCCAGCAACTTTCCAATAATTCTCTGGCATTGCTATCAGCAGACATAACGGAGGGTGATATAGAAAAAGGGAAAACTGTGCACCAAATTGTGTATTATGTTGTGACAACGTGATTAGGTAATAAATAAGTACCTCTCTCTAATAAAGTGCACCCTAAATTGAAAACAAAAATGCAATATAAAAATAATATTGTGACAATGAGTGATTGTATGATCCAAAAATACATACAAATATCTTCAATAAGGATGGGAGCCTGCTGCTTGTCAGAGTGGATGGCTCAGCACCACATGAATGGACATAGAAAAGAAAAAGACACAGAGCTTGACTCTCATAGTGTAAAATAGTAATTATAATGCTACAAACAAGTGTGGTAATAAATGTACAAGATAACTCAGTTATAAAAGCTGGGCATCTTTTGGTTACATGTTACCGCTCATGGACTCGCTCCGTGGGTAGCCGCCGCTGACGACACCCTCCAGTCCAGAAGCACAGCGTCCCTCGATCCAGGAACAACCAGTCTAGAGAATCCTCCGCTGGCCACGAGTCCGCCCGAGCATCCCACGATCCCGGCACACAACCAGATCAGCTACTCCCCTTAGTATTGGCTCTATGGCTCACTTAGCCCAAGTTACAAGCCGTAGCTCCGGTATTTCAGAGTGCCAAAACGAGCGCCTCTCCAGCAAATGAGCAGTAAGTAAATCGCAAACAGCTGATCGGAGCACAGGCACGGCGATACCGGGAAATAAAGTCTTTGAACACTTGGACCTGTGCTGTTCAGCCATCAAGCCAACTGTCACATTCTATAGTTATAGTAATTTTGATTACTGATGTAGCCAGGTCCCCGCTCACCTCCGTGGCAGGTTGGGGGAAGGCTGCAGGGTGACCGGGTCGCCGGAGCTCTGCGGCGGACCGCCGGTGCAGGGCGCCAACATTTTGAATGGTCGCGTATGCGTGATGGAGCCGTGCACATGCGCAGTTTAAAGTTAGTGCAGAGGCCATTACAGGCGGCCCCGCATGGGACAACATGTCCCAGCAGCCGCAGAGCTGCTCACTACCTGGGAAACCACAACCAATAGGGCTCCCAGATTCACAGCAGGAAAGATATACAGTTTGGCGCGAGTGAGGGACCACGCCAGTCGGGAGCAGGACAGCAAGCGGTGAGGATGTGTTCAGGGTGCCAGTGGCCCTTGAACTAGGCCAGATGTCCCCTGCAGGCCCAGCTAGGTCCTGCCTCCCTGCAGCTTGTTGTGCAGTAGGGAAGGCCCCAGATAAGGACGCTTCCCCAATAGCTACCTAGTGTTAGTACATGGTGACGGACGCCACACGGTGTGCGCGGCCTGCTGACTGGGACCAGACCACAGGCACATTATAAGAGACATTAAGGGACACCCTCCAGCTGGAGCTCCCAAAAGAGGTGGACGCCTCCGGACAGGAGAGCATCCAGAAGACCGCTTCATGGGATCACAGTGCGGTTCTGTGGATACAACATTCCGAGTTGGCCTGTCTGACCTAAGATCAGGAAGGTACCCACGTGCACCAACGGCCCTACACAGGGGGTAGCGCTACGCCATACACTCTTTGGGTGGGCCTGGCTCTGTGGACACAGGGGTGGTCAGGTGCTCAGAGCACCCTAAGACTTTGGGGTGTTCCACCGGGGTCGTATATATATTGTGTGGGTACTGTATTGTCTTGTATTGTTATTGTGTTGTTTAGCAATATGTGTCAGTAAAGGTAAGTTAGTTATACCAGTGTGTATCCTTATTAACTGACTGTATTGGTTCCCGTGAGGGGTTATCCTGCAGCTCTTGGATTCCTCCCAGGTGGAGGAGCTGTATCCAGTAAGAACGCATTCACCCAAGGCTCCCAGCCGTGGAGGATTAGGCCTCCCGTATGCCAGACAGGTACTCATAATGCATAGTTCCCTTAGTCTCAGGAAAAGGGGACTACACTATGTAGCCCCTTTACCCCAACCCTAATTGAGATTTGGTCTGATACTAGTGTCTTTGATGTAAGATTGTGCATACATGTGAGGTAACAGGACAGGAGGGCTGAGCACTTCCGCAATGGTGTGTGGATTATCAGGACAGGTTTACAGTGTACCCTTGTTCATGGTTGCAGCACCTCCAGTCAGTGAGAATCCTCTGGGATAGTAGGATAGTCCAGACTGACACCTTTATTTAGCCCGAGACAGTGAATCACACTTGCATATGATTCCGTGGTATTTATTACATTGGTTAAGATCTTACAGATCTTATCCGTTTTCTTGCTTCCCCTTTGGTCACTTCAAGGCTTGAGGACCATCCAAGCTTCCTTCTGCATGGTGCTCCTCCTGCATCCCCTTATGGGAGCAGGGAAGTTGTTGCTCACTCCACAGGGGGAGGAAAGAGACAAATACACTTTTGGGAGAGAGACAGTATACATACCCTGGGGTTAGGCTTATAACCCTGCCCCATAACAGGGCAGGTCTAATATTGTGTCACATCTGCACATGTCACCCAGCCAGTACCTCCCCCAGGCTGACACTCTCTGGCTGTTGCTAGGCTCACCCTTGGATACACTTACTGCATTCAAGGCTGCAATATCAACTAGGCCCACAGAGGAATTAACCCTTCCAGTGCCTGAGCCTAGCAGGACTCATACTGTTAGGGACCAGAGGAAAAGGTAGCGGCTGGAGGCAAGGCTACAACTAGAAAACAATAAGATGCTGATAATTTCAAAACAAAAGTGTAAAACCAGGAAAACAAAAAAAACTTGAAAATGAGAAATGTAGAATATTTTTATAAATATTTTTTTTTTAAACACGGTGATATCACACAAAAAGGGAATAGCCACAGAAAATAAAACCGTTCCCAAATTCCAATTAAATAAAAAATAACTTATACAGTATGTGTCAAGATTGAAGAAAAAAAAAAGGCATTAATTACTCAGATGAGACCTCAAACATGTCACTGACGCTGGTTCACTTCGGTCCTGGAGGGTTGCCCCTTTAAGTTGTAGTTAGAATAATAACAGGCAATATCTGCATATTATAATTAGGAAGGATGGGAGCTCATCAGGTCAATTGCCAGTTTGGAAGCTCACCTCCTCAAAGTCTAATTTGTATATGTAGTCAATTATCTTGTGCTTGACCTTTCTAAAGAACTTATTTGTATAACTTAAGAGTATTTTTAAATGTAGAAGTGTCTATTGCCAGCACAATCTGTAGAAGGGATGATGCTACCAGCTCAGTCCATGGCACAATAATGAATTTACTACACAGCCATGTTATCTGCAGTAATATAATCCATGTTTTCAAAAAACAGGAATACTACAAAAATAATTGAAAAAATAGATGAGGATAAGGGTTACAAATACATGGCATTCACGTTGAAACAAACCATCGGAATCAATGTGACATTTGCTAGCGTAACCACGGCGACCACGCCGGCTCAAATTAACTGGACGAATCATTATCACACGTGAACTTTTCTAAGACCATCTTTTATTGAACCAGGAATTCCCTTTGTATTGTTAATGCTTAGGAAATCCACTACTGGTCATTAATAATATGTCATTTGTAGATGATTCAGATGTTAAAGCAGCAATTTTCCCCCTAAACAGAAGTCTAAATGAGTTTAAATCATGTTCAGTTAATATATTGTCCACAGAGTATGTTTTTCTAGTGGTAAAATACATTATTTTCTTAATTACTAGCTTCTGGGATTGCCATTATAACCTTTACACTGTCTGGGGAGAGCTTCATTTTAACCTCCTGGACACTTTGCATTTAGAACCCTTTAATCTCCTGAACAAAACACCAGGTACAGGCATACCCCGCTTTAAGGACACTCACTTTAAGTACACTCGCGAGTAAGTACATATCGCCCAATAGTCAAACGGCAGCTCACGCATGCGCCTGTCAGCACGTCCTGAACAGCAAAGTTGAACTCCCTACATGCACCGAATGCTGTGCACAAGCGGGAAGACTATAGAGCCTGTTACAAATGCCTTATTTACATCAGTTATGCATGTATATGATGATTGCAGTACAGTACATGCATTGATAAGTGGAAAAAAGGCAGTGCTTCACTTTAAGTACATTTTCGCTTTACATACATGCTCCGGTCCCATTGCGTACGTTAATGCGGGGTATGCCTGTATAATTTAAAAATAAATACAACATTGGAAAGGACAAGATGATATGTATAAAAGGAAGCAAAATAAATTAAATGCAAAAACAGATGGCGATCAGCTCAGACTGCTGCTTTAATGCTGCAAGTCACAAAACTTAATGTGTACTACTGTAGTTTCTTGTTAATGTCAGCGTCTAGATAATATTTTTTTTGCCCCCTACAAGACCTTGTTCATCTCGTTAAACAAAGAGAATATTTCTTCAACCTTTTTCGAGACGTTGAAACATCTGCCATTTCCTTTCACAGGAAATAATGGGTTTGTTTGATGATTTGCAGACAGAAATACAAAAACAATAGTGCTGAATACTTGTGATACTACCTCACTTATTTCTTGAGTGATGGCAACACGAAAACCACAAGGCTCTATGTATCAAAGGCAAAACATGGGTGCAGTCGTTATTTTGTCACAACTTGCGCTGAAATATACCTGGGCCAGACAGCAGCTATGCATTAATCTAAGTTGCGCCATTTTCGGTTATGTCGGTTATGTCTGTGTCTGTCTGTGGCGAGAGGAAGAATTTATGGGAGGGGTCATATTTGCATATCGGCCCAGAGCTGTGTATTAAGGAATGTGTGGCTTGTGCACCTTTTCTGTCTATCTCAATGTCTTGTATACACAGAGCGAACCCTGCTCATATGCGCTTTATAAAAACTCTAAAGGTGGAGCGAATAATCAATCAAACGTGTCTTGATGGTTTTCTGCGTCAGCTTTAAAATGGTGCAAATCTTTTATTTTAGCGCACAATACTAGTGCAGGATGCACCGAATTGTAAAACAGCAGAAACACAAAAATGCTAATTTGCTACTGCACCAGCGCACACACATACTTCTTCCATTGAGCCCATAGTATTTATTCATGGCAATTCTAGTAAATGTAACAACTTTTTGCCATGTCAAATCATTCTAAATTTTGACAGGAGAAACATATGTCCAGTAATTTAAAATAAGTTTTTACTACAATCATTAAGAGTGGTTGTAATATTTTAAAATGTTGGCAACAATTGTAACAGAGAAATACAGTCCTAAATTTGGCATTTATTATATTTATTTTAATCCATATACTATAATCTTGGAACCAAAAGCTCCTAAACAATAAATGGAGCCTAGAGTTTTAGTAATAGCATTCGCCATGGAGAAGAACGGAAATGACGTAAGTTGTGATGCATTTTAATGAAAACACTTCAGATTAAATTATACTGTACAGAGCTTTTGAAACATGAAATGTCTCTGCTGTATAGACGAGGTGCTGTATAAAGCTTCAAAAGTTGTGTACATTATAATTTCAACAATAAAAAAAAACTCAACTGATGGTTCATTAAAAGGAAATCCCAACCTATGACAAATCTGCACTAAACATAACACAATACTTTATATTACTAATGAGATTCTTCGTGGCAAACCCACTGTTCTGAAAGCTTATCCTAGTATATAAATCATGTAGAGGTATTTAAAAAGTGGTGGATGGTATAATTAGTGTAGTGAAATCTTTTACTAAATCCACGCATCGAGTGCCATCAGAGTTTAGCTCAAATCAGCATATCAAAGGGATCAGGATTTTCAGCACCCAATCACGTGCATGATCATTAAAAACATACTCACAACTGAAAGGAAAACACAACCCTTTACAGCAGAGGGGTGCAACTCCACTCCTCAAGGGTCACCAACAGGTCAGGTTTTAAGGAGATTCCTGCTTCAGCACAGGTGGCTCAGTAATAACTGAGCCACCTGCGCTGAAGCAGGGATAGCCCTAATACCTGGCCTGTTGGTGGCCCTTGAGGACTGAAGTTAACCACCCCTGCTTGACAGCCACATGCATGTGTCCTGGTTTGGAATCTCAGAATGTATCCGCATAAAGCAACTGTCTCCTTTAAAATATGTGGCATGTTTTCAGCTGTCGTGAAAAGAAAGGGAGTAGAGAAATAACTAACGCTGAGGAGATTAATCTAAGCAGGTCAGCAGGGGATTTCAGCACTAAAGATTCTCTATAATAACAACTGCTGCCTGCCTTTAAAAATGCGGTTAACCGGTTTGGTTCCTCAAAAAGGCAAAGAAGGGTGGGTAGGGGGGAAAGGGGGGACGTGAGAGCCAGCTACAATTGCCACCTGTTGTTTGCAGGTATAAACTATCTTAACTTTTCTGATGTCAAATAACAGATGAGGTAGAAGGAGTAGGTAGTGTTACATTTTATTGGACCAACAAATCGTTGATATGTTACAAGCTTTCAAAGCTCTCAGAGTTCTTCATCAGGCTGGTTAAAATGAATAGCGGCTGATGTGATAATGATGCTAGCTCGCTAGTGTTAAAATGAATAGAAGGCATCAGAGGCTACACTCTATTGTAATGTAATAAGGATGTGAGAGGTTCGATAACTTGTCAACTATTTGAAGAAGTTTAATTATTAAGAAGCAATGGTAATTTATGTTAAAGAAGTCTGTTCTTATTCTCATTTTATCTGATTGGTTGAAGAAATGTAGTAAGAAGCTGCGAAAGATGACACACATACAGTATGTTTCTAAAAATATTTGTTGCCGTAACATTACAATTCCTATGCTCACTGTCCTTTTGAGTGATAATGAGTCATGCGATATATGTTACATATGGCTGGATACTTGCTTTTAAATGTCGCACTATTTGTGCAATTTTGTGTCATATAACCAGACAAAAGAAGTTATGGTGGATAAAAAAAAATGACAAAGACCCTCCACTGGAGTGTACAGCAAATAAAAATATAAGGCCACAATTATACTTGCAGCGCACGTGTGCGCGCCGCAGCAACAAACTAATGGTGGCTAATGAAGATTCACATAGTGCGCGCGACGAAGAGCTACCGAGCAACAGGCTCGTGAGTAGACAAATTAAATTGTTTTTGTAGCACGACGGCTGGGTCATATGAGCGGTTCAACCAATGAGGGTGAACCAAGATGTACAAGAGAAGACAATTGTCCTTGGCGCAAAAATACAGAACAATAATACCAGTTCAAGTCCACAGAGAGAAAGTCAGTCTTTTCTTTCCACTTTAGATCCTTAGGCTAGGTCCCCACTGCAGCAGGCAGTGCGCGCCTCCCACCAGCCCCTTACCTCCTCCCTAGCTGTCCCATCCCTCCTCACTCCCAGGCTCACTGCGCACTGTGACGCGTCAGTCAGCAGGGGCTACAACAGCATTGAGTTCCTGTGCTTCGACGCGTCATGTGGTGTGGCAGGGAGCCAATCAGAAAGACTGATGACAGACAGACACTGGGGGGCGGGAGGGGGGGGAAGAGCGGCACAAGGGGTAGAGAGAGAGAGACTGGCAGGAGGGAGAGTGGCACGGGGAGAGGGATGGTGGGGGGGAAGCAAAGTGGCACGGGGGATTGGCCAAATATCTAAAACTTACTTTTTCACAGCACCTTACAGCTACAGGGGAGAGAAGAGTGGCACGGGAGACAGAACGCCCCCCTATCATGGCCGCGCCCCCCCTGTTATGGCCACACCCCACGCACCTAAAAAAAAAGCTCTCTTCAGACCTTAGATCAAAGTGAAGTGCCTTGCATGCGCAGCCAGGCCGGCGCGTGCAGCGGGGCCTTAGCCTTAATTTCCTCTGACCTCTGGTCTGGGAAATTTTGTAAATAAAAGAGACACAGACCATTGTGCAGTAACCTCTTGAGCCTAGATACTCTCACCCTACAGATGGCTACTTACAACAAATAAGTAGTATTCAGGCATATATAATGTCTTTCTGGTCACCGGATCGGGCGCACATAGAATAGGCTCCACCCTACGCGTTTCGTGACATGGTCGTCACTTCCTCTGGGGTTGAAAAAAAGTGACATGCCGTGTCACGAAACGCGTAGGGTGGAGCCTATTCTATGTGCGTCCGATCGGCAGTGGGGAAGAGGCAAAACAGCATGGTGGTGACGTCATTGGGGAAGGAACGCAATCGGAGTTGTGGCTGCGACGAGGAGTGAGGTGTGTGGATCCGACCCCGGCTACCAGCCATGAATGCTCAAAAACCCAAGCTGCAGATGGCACTTTGTATTCTATGCGTCAAGACCAACTATTATGCGAGTGCAATTCTTATGGTCTTGCGTTTTAAATAAATGTTTTTGTGGTACCGCACTATGTGTTTTTTTTTACATTTTATGGTGACTATAATCTGGAGTACCTGTGGAAGTTGGTGATCCGGTGTCCACGTGGGGACCAGTGACTGAATTGAAAGACATTACATATGCCTGAATACTACTTATCTGTTGTAAGTAGCCATCTGTAGGGTGAGAGTATCTAGGCTCAAGAGGTTACTGCGCAATGGTCTATGTCTCTCTTTTATTTACAGAATTTCCCAGCCCTGAGGAGGTCAGAGGAAACTAAGGATCTAAAGTGGACTTGAACTGGTATTATTGTTCTGTATTTTTACGCCAAGGACAATTGTTTTCTCGTGTACATCTTGGTATCTGTACAAGTCTTTGGATAGACTTGCTGTATGTCCTTTTGGCTGCCTCTCTGCATTGCATGTATTCGTATTATCAAAGTTCAAACCCCTTTTTCACACCAGTTAATAATTCACAAGTTATTTCATTTTGTGTTATCATATTTGTGTATTGGTTCACTCATTTATTATAATTTAGTAGTTATACTATTAATTTAGTTTATGCTCACAAATTACATCACGTTAAGGAGGAGCGCTTTTTTATGCAAATTTCCTAGTGTTTGTTAATGAGGGTGAACCGCTCACGACATCACCGCCACGCCTCCTCCATGCTTTCTGTCGCCTCCCGCCTGCAGTGCAGGTTTCACACGTGACGTCACGTGGTCGCACGAGCATGTAGTATAATCGCAGCTTAACTTGTGTGCACATTCACAAGTATGAGACAGGTCTGCAACCCTGCTTTAACCATACAATGCTTCCACTGCAGCCAGGGATTCTGGGTAAGGACCTGCATTGCAGATTAAAAGATGGTAGATATAGCATAATAAAATATACGTGGATTTTCTGCCTTCCCTGATCAGCATTATTCATTGCCGGACTTTTAGCCAGCTCCACTGACATGGTCTTGACCATCAAGCATTGTGTAATAACTATAATATTTATTCTTAACCATTTTAATGTGTTGTAACTACCATTAAACACCTAAAATAAAATGGAATAACATACTTGCCAATATTATTCACCTATTCAAGGGACCTCTCTTACATCCTTGACTAAAATCAGTTAATTTATTTACACACCATAAACATACATGATGAAAACAGCGAAGGATTTGTGGGACAGTGGATGCTACTTCCGGGGGTGAAACGTACGTCGGGCGGCTCCTGTTTTTGTCCTCTCACTGAACCCATACATTGCAGGGACATCCACAGGATCATCACGGATCAGTGCTCCATAACCAGCTGAATTCTAAGAAACATCCCTTTAACCGGCTAAGTATATAGCAGCCATTATGCAGTTCTAGGATTGTCGCATTTGACTATCTTTCTTTTGAATCAGAGGCTACTTGCCTATACAGACATTTGTCTCACCTTGTTAACACTCAGGTGTATTTTTTCATGCACACCTGCAGATAACATACTGTATAGTGGTTGTATTACAGCTTCTGCTGTTTTGTGCTCATATCAGGGGATGTATTATTTCACACCATAGCATTTTTAACCGGACGATCTAGGTGGGGGGAGGCAATCACTTGCCTTACCTCCCCAGGTGTATTGGACAAATCCAATTATTTATTTCAGGGATTTATATTGTTAGATTGGGTATTCAATATTTACTGATAACAGGGCATATGTACTATATTGGGATGTGTTTTACAGATTGGTTCCATGAGACTGTTTAAATATATATATATATATATATATATATATATATATATATATATATATATATACTGAGTTAAGTTATGGTGAGTAAAAAAAGTGACAAAAACCCTCCACAGGAAAGCAAATATGCAAATATAGCTGTATGCTCATCTGCATGTCTTAGGCAGGTCTGCAACCCCGCCTTTCCCCATTATGGGGAAAGGCGGGGTTGCAGACCTGCCTAAGACATGCAGATGAGCATACAGCTATATTTGCATATATATATATATATATATATATATATATATATATATATATATATATATATATATTGTTTAATAAATGTAATGTATATAGTTTGATACCTGAGTATTTGCTATATGCTTTGCTGTGGAGGGTTTTTGTCACTTTTTTTATCCACCATAACTTAACTAAGTATATATATAGTGGCAAATGGCTCCCTTTATGTAGTGCTGACGTTTGCCCAGGCTCTTCGCGACACAGTCTTCTAGGGTTTAATTTGTAGAAATAGGGGGACAAACACGTGTATCCACACAAGGGGCACTCAGCCCTCAACCTTCAGTGGGTTATTTCTCCAGTAGTGACACTAAACATTTTAAACACCGTCACTTTAAGAACAAACAAAATCATAAAGATCTACTCCTGTCAGGAGTCTAACTCATATGCATATCCCTATCTGCAATGTTGGCTGGGTATGCCAGTTACCAACTCTAAATAACACAGAGATAACATTGAGTCCTTAACTGTCAGATGGATACAGCATCCCAAATAGATCCTCAGGTGCTGCAACACGTGGGGGCTGTCTACTCCAAACTGGCTCCTGTGGAGCAGCGTCCTCCCAGCCTCCAGGCTCTAAGAGAGACTGAAGCAGCCAAACTAACTGCAATATATCCCTCTTCCTCAATTAGGAGAGCAGGTGAGTGAAAACCAGAACCACTGTAAACTCTGGCCTGGAGTTTCTATCCCACGGTCTCAGCAAATGTGAAACTGTGGAATGGATCATTTTTTCCCTTTTTTGCACTTTCTGCCTTAAATCGTACAGACATCTGCCTAATATTCTGAGACTGTCACAATATGTATTTATATATTACCATGTTTCATTACTCAGAACCCATCAGATAGTATGTGTGGTCATAACAATAAACCACAATCTTACCATGACTCTTTGTGCTCGATTACCCTTAGGTCTAGTGCTATAAACAGCCAACCGTCCTTCTAATAGAAGTAGACAGGGTAGCTACTTTGAATACATGTTGTATTAAACATTAAAGAAACGTTCCTAGTGCCTAATAAGTATCTAGAGATAGAAACTGAAAACTGAAGAGCATAAAGTGTGAATTATTAAAATGCATACAAGCAAAATCAATTAAGATGTTTTACCATGGCAGACTTCATGTTCGGATTCACTCATGCAAATACAAAATAGTAAAAACGTACTTAAGAATTTTGGGAAAAAAAGAGACCATACATATCATTCATAAATGGTAAGTACTCAAACTTTTCATAAAACTTTATTTTATCATATTTGACATAATATGATATATTAAGTATTTTATTCAATCTGGCACATGAGAGGTTAACGTTGCTTACAAATTGTCTTAAAAATATAATTATTGTTTTTATGGCCTGTTAAAACCATGGCCAAGTTAGTGGTTTATAGGACTGAGTATCTAGAGATAAGGACATCTGGTTTTGCAGAGGGGATAGAAATTTGGCTTTCCTGACACTAGCATAAACAAGTACCTTTTAAATGTACCTTGCAAGGCATTCGTTGGGGATCCGGCAGTATCAGGGCACGACTAAGAAGGTATTCCTAAAAGAGTACATTTATTAAATATGAAGATATCATGTCGTTGACACATATTCTCCAGAATAACAAATAGATATGTTTAACCGTTGCGTTTACACTAATCAAAATGATACCAACAACCAGCATTTTCTATGTATAATCTCTGATATCAGTTTCTCATGAAAAATAGGTGTTATGCGGTCATATTATATACAGGCGGGAAAATTAAGTACACAGATGCAACAGTGAAGATGGCGTTTGTCTAGGTATTATAGGAGCAAAGTTGCAGTGTTGGTACCCTGAACTCTTTATTTTTTTTACAGCCCAGTTGACAAACTGCACTGTTAATTGCGCTATATTAAAGCCATTCATGCTGTACTTTGTGTGAAAATATATTCATAGTTTAGATTCAGGGCTTAATATTGCACTAGCAAAAAGGAATCGAGCGCCAATAATATTTAAAGTTAAACTAAGTGAACAATGTGAACACACTTGTGTGATAGAAATAATACATTTATACAGTCCCTGAAAACAGTGCTGCTCCAGAAGTGATCTCAATCCAAGTCCATGAACGATTGGCAGAAACAGGGGATGAGGAGCGCAAATAGATCCAGGTATAGATGAAAACTTCTGCTTGGCTTAACCCTACATCTTTCTCTCTGTTGAGCTTCTTCAGGGGTTAATAATTATTACTCTTAACAACTGCACTGCTTATATCACTCACGGACCACGTGAGCGAGTTTTGCATTTCCTAATCTAATTTCTTTTGCACACAAAACAATATTGTACAATATTTGTATTTTATTTTTCATATATCTATTTGCACTCCTGATCCCCTGTTTCTGCTAAATATTGCACTGTTTTGTCAAATAGAAAAATAAAATAAGTATTTGCCTTACTGTTAGTTCTTAATTATCATCAACTCTGTTCTCAGAGTTGGGAAGGATGGGGCAGAGTTTACACAACTTTCTAATCATTTATTATAAATAACACTCCATACTTAGGGTGACCACCCGTCCCCCTTTTGCCGGTACAGTCCCGGTTTTTCGGGAGCTGTACCGATTTTCTGTGTGTACCGGAAATGTCCCGGATTTTCCTCAATGTGTCCCCATTTATTTATTTTTTGTCGCTGGCGGTGCGCGAGTAATTAGCTGCGGTGCACTGTGCGCTGTGCGCGAGTCTGCGGCGGCGCGGAGGAGGAGACTGCAGCAGCCCGGCTGGTAAGTATTTTTTTTTTTTTTAATGCCAACCCCCCCCCCCCCCGGCAGTTTCCTACCTTGTTGGCCAATCCCCTGCGTCCCGGCATTAAGCCCCGCCCCCGGCATCATCCTTCACCAAGGACCGGCATGTGGAATGGATGGAAGGAAGGGTGCCTGGGGGCGGGGCTTCCGCTTCCTGCGGCAGAGCACACGTGGTGTGTGTCTCTGCCCGCGGCTCCTGGCTCTTCTGCGCGGTGTCTCCCCCCCTCTGCCCGCCCGGGGGTATAGGAGGTGGGTTTTTTTATCCTTTGCCCCCTGTCCTGGCGCTCCCTTCCCCCCCCTGTCCCCTTGGTTCGGGAGATGGGCGCGGGGGCTGGCAGTGGTGGCTGCGCGGTGTTCCCCCATTCTGCCCCGGGAGCCCGTGGCTGCCCTCCGGGGGAGGGGGGGGCGGCAGTTTACCTTTGTGTCCCGGCGCTCCTATCCCCCCCCCCCTAGGTGCGGGAGATGGGGGTGGGTGCAGGGGGAGGCGGAGAGCCACCTGCTCGTGGCTGCCTCTGTACTCCAGTCTGTGTGTGTGTGTGTGTGTGTGTATACCAGTGTCTGTGTGTGTGTGTACCAGTGTCTGTGTGTGTGTGTACCAGTGTACGTGTGTGTGTGTGTGTGTGTGTGTGTGTGTGTGTGTGTGTGTGTGTGTGTGTGTGTACCAGTGTGTGTGTGTGTACCAGTGTGTGTGTGTGTGTGTGTACCAGTGTGTGTGTGTGTGTACCAGTGTGTGTGTGTGTACCAGTGTGTGTGTGTGTGTGTGTGTGTGTGTGTGTGTGTGTGTGTACCAGTGTGTGTGTGTGTGTGTGTGTGTGTGTGTGTGTGTGTGTGTGTGTGTGTGTGTGTGTGTGTGTGTGTGTGTGTGTACCAGTGTGTGTGTGTGTGTGTGTACCAGTGTGTGTGTGTGTGTGTGTGTACCAGTGTGTGTGTGTGTGTGTGTGTGTGTGTGTGTGTGTGTACCAGTGTGTGTGTGTGTGTGTGTGTGTGTGTACCAGTGTGTGTGTGTGTGTGTGTGTGTGTGTGTGTGTGTACCAGTGTGTGTGTACCAGTGTGTGTGTGTGTGTGTGTGTGTGTGTACCAGTGTGTGTGTACCAGTGTGTGTGTACCAGTGTGTGTGTGTACCAGTGTGTGTGTGTGTACCAGTGTGTGTGTGTGTACCAGTGTGTGTGTGTGTACCAGTGTGTGTGTGTGTGTGTGTACCCGTGTGTGTATACCAGTGTGTGTGTGTGTGCCAGTGTGTGTGTGTGTGTGTGTACCCGTGTCTGTTTCCCCCTCTCCCTCACCCTCTCTCCCTCACCCTCTCCCTCTCCCTTTCTGTCTCTCTCTCTCTCACCCTCTGTCACCTTCTCTCTCTCTCTGTCACCCTCTCTCTCTCTGTGTCATCCTCTCTCTCTCTCTCTCTGTGTCATCCTCTCTCTCTCTCTGTGTCACCCTTTCTCTCTCTCTGTGTCACCCCCTCTCTCTCTCTGTGTCACCCCCTCTCTCTCTCTCTGTGTCACCCCCTCTCTCTCTCTCTGTGTCACCCCCTCTCTCTCTCTCTGTGTCACCCCCTCTCTCTCTCTCTGTGTCACCCCCTCTCTCTCTCTCTGTGTCACCCTCTCTCTCTCTCTCTCTGTGTCACCCTCTCTCTCTCTCTCTCTCTCTGTGTCACCCTCTCTCTCTCTCTGTGTCACCCTCTCTCTCTCTCTGTGTCACCCTCTCTCTCTCTCTCTGTGTCACGCTCTCTCTCTCTGTCACGCTCTCTCTCTCTGTCACGCTCTCTCTCTCTCTGTCACGCTCTCTCTCTCTCTGTCACGCTCTCTCTCTCTGTCACCCTCTCTCTCTGTCACCCTCTCTCTCTCTGTCACCCTCTCTCTGTCACCCTCTCTCTCTCTGTCACCCTCTCTCTCTCTCTCTCACCCTCTGTCTCTCTCACCCTCTGTCTCTCTCACCCTCTCTCTGTCTCTCTCACCCTCTGTCTCTCTCACCCTCTCTCTGTCTCTCTCACCCTCTCTCTGTCTCTCTCACTCTCTCTCTGTCTCTCTCACCCTCTCTCTGTCTCTCTCACCCTCTCTCTGTCTCTCTCACCCTCTCTCTGTCTCTCTCACCCTCTCTCTGTCTCTCTCACCCTCTCTCTGTCTCTCTCACTCTCTCTCTGTCTGCCTCTCTCTCTGTGTCATCCTCTCTCTCTCTCTGTGTCACCCTCTCTCTCTCTCTGTGTCACCCTCTCTCTCTCTCTGTGTCACCCTCTCTCTCTCTCTGTGTCACCCTCTCTCTCTCTCTGTGTCACCCTCTCTCTCTCTCTCTGTCACCCCCTCTCTCTCTCTCTGTGTCACCCCCTCTCTCTCTCTCTGTGTCACCCCCTCTCTCTCTCTCTGTGTCACCCTCTCTCTCTCTCTGTGTCACCCTCTCTCTCTCTCTCTCTCTCTCTCACCCTCTCTCTCTCTCACCCTCTCTCTCACCCTCTCTCTGTCTCTCTCACTCTCTCTCTGTCTGCCTCTCTCTCTCTGTCACCCTCTCTCTCTCTGTCACCCTCTCTCTGTCTCTGTCACCCTCTCTCTGTCTCTGTCACCCTCTCTCTGTCTCTGTCACCCTCTCTCTCTCTCTGTCACCCTCTCTCTCTCTGTCACCCTCTCTCTCTCTGTCACCCTCTCTCTCTCTGTCACACTCTCTCTCTCTCTCTCTGTCACTCTCTCTCTCTCTCTCTGTCACCCTCTCTCTGTCTCTCTCACCCACTCTCTGTCTCTCTCACCCACTCTCTGTCTCTCTCACCCACTCTCTGTCTCTCTCACCCACTCTCTGTCTCTCTCACCCACTCTCTGTCTCTCTCACCCACTCTCTGTCTCTCTCACCCACTCTCTGTCTCTCTCACCCACTCTCTGTCTCTCTCACCCACTCTCTGTCTCTCTCACCCACTCTCTGTCTCTCTCACCCACTCTGTCTCTCTCACCCACTCTCTGTCTCTCTCACCCACTCTCTGTCTCTCTCACCCACTCTCTGTCTCTCTCACCCACTCTCTGTCTCTCTCACCCACTCTCTGTCTCTCTCACCCACTCTTTGTCTCTCTCACCCACTCTCTGTCTCTCTCACCCACTCTCTGTCTCTCTCACCCACTCTCTGTCTCTCTCACCCACTCTCTGTCTCTCTGTCTCTCTGACCCACTCTCTGTCTCTCTGTCTCTCTCACCCACTCTCTGTCTCTCTGTCTCTCTCACCCACTCTCTGTCTCTCTGTCTCTCTCACCCACTCTCTGTCTCTCTGTCTCTCTCACCCACTCTCTGTCTCTCTCACCCACTCTCTGTCTCTCTCACCCACTCTCTGTCTCTCTCACCCACTCTCTGTCTCTCTCACCCACTCTGTCTCTCTCACCCACTCTGTCTCTCTCACCCACTCTCTGTCTCTCTCACCCACTCTCTGTCTCTCTCACCCACTCTCTGTCTCTCTCACCCACTCTCTGTCTCTCTCACCCACTCTCTGTCTCTCTCACCCACTCTCTGTCTCTCTCACCCACTCTCTGTCTCTCTCACCCACTCTCTGTCTCTCTCACCCACTCTCTGTCTCTCTCACCCACTCTCTGTCTCTCTCACCCACTCTCTGTCTCTCTCACCCACTCTCTGTCTCTCTCACCCACTCTCTGTCTCTCTCACCCACTCTCTGTCTCTCTCACCCACTCTCTGTCTCTCTCACCCACTCTCTGTCTCTCTCAGCCACTCTCTGTCTCTCTCACCCACTCTCTGTCTCTCTCACCCACTCTCTGTCTCTCTCACCCACTCTCTGTCTCTCTCACCCACTCTCTGTCTCTCTCACCCACTCTCTGTCTCTCTCACCCACTCTCTGTCTCTCTCACCCACTCTCTCTCTCTCTGTCTCTCTCACCCACTCTCTGTCTCTCTGTCTCTCTCACCCACTCTCTGTCTCTCTGTCTCTCTCACCCACTCTCTGTCTCTCTGTCTCTCTCACCCACTCTCTGTCTCTCTCACCCACTTTCTGTCTCTCTGTCTCTCACCCACTCTCTGTCTCTCTGTCTCTCTCTGTCTCTCTGTGTCTCTCTCTGTGTCTCTCTCTGTCTCTCTGTCTCTCTCACCCTCTCTGTCTCTCTGTCTCTCTCACCCTCTCTGTCTCTCT
Source organism: Ascaphus truei (assembly GCF_040206685.1). Lineage (NCBI taxonomy): Eukaryota > Metazoa > Chordata > Amphibia > Anura > Ascaphidae > Ascaphus > Ascaphus truei. The sequence continues at coordinate 73,674,536 of NC_134487.1, read as the reverse complement.
CACCCTCTCTGTCTCTCTGTCTCTCTCACCCTCTCTGTCTCTCTGTCTCTCTCACCCTCTCTGTCTCTCTCACCCTCTCTGTCTCTCTGTCTCTCTCACCCTCTCTGTCTCTCTGTCTCTCTCACCCTCTCTGTCTCTCTGTCTCTCTCACCCTCTCTCTCTCTCTCTCATCCTCTGTCTCTCTCTCTGTCTCTCTCACCCTCTCTCTCTCTGTCTCTCTCACCCTCCCTGTCTTATTTTAACTGCCGTATACCTACACCGAAGTAACCTACCCTTCTTTCTTCCAGATCTGACTCAAGTTTCACACGGGAGACCTCGAAAGACAGGTAGGGAACACCTCCCCTCCAGTATAGTACCTTGAGGGACTGCGGATCAGGTAAGATCCCAGGCGGGATTGCTGCTTTAGAAATTGTGAAGAGGGGGCATCCAGACACTGGTTAAGGGGTTCAGAATCATTCACATCTGGGTTTTTTTTATTCGATTAGTGAGGTCAACACACACACACACAACTATGTAACAAAGACTAATGGTCGTAAGTATAAGTGTACTACAATAAATAAACTGTTATGTAAAAAAAAATATGTCCCGGTTTTTCATTTTCAAAATCTGGTCACCCTATCCATACTGCTTCTGAGTAATTAAGAAGCGTTCATTTAGTCACACACTGAGACTAAGAGAGTGTATGTGATGGATACAGTTATTTATAGCATATGAATGAGTTGTACATAAAGCAAAATCGCTCATTTAGCAACAGATGGATTTGTGCTCACAAAACTTCCCTGCCACTGAACATGTATGTACGTGTTTGTTTCATTGGTGTGCACAGATGTTGTATTTGCATAATGCTGTAAACTGGAACCAATGAATAGCTTGAGTCATGCTACAGAAACACACATTTGCCGGCCTACTCAACTTGCTTGCTAGTAAGATAGAAATGTTTCAAACCATGTTTTTTGTCTTTTGTTTTTTTATAAACTGATAAAATAAACAATGTAATTTGTTCAGAACATGTAGCAAGCATAACATTTGACAAAAAGCAGAGTGGTCCAACTAGCAACCCATGGGCCACATACTGGACCCCCCACCTCCCCCATATGTAGTTATGTCAAATCCTGACCCTGTCAATGTCACACACTGCCAGAGCTGAAATAAGTGCAGCCTTTGTACAAAAAGGAAATGGAAATAAAGAACAAAGAAGGAATCAAAATAAAGGTTGAGAGGCCCCAAAGGATGGAAGACAGTGGCAGTAAATATTAGTTGGTCTTTTGCTTCATGTGCCAAGATTTTAGCCCACATGTAAACAAGCTTCTCCCTGTAACTCTGCTTGTAACAGTTTATCCCTACATATCCTGGAAGTGGGACAATGCTGATGTGTGGCAAAAGGCAAAGATTCAACAAAATCTTACATGTACCCGACCAGATATGAAAGTATTAAACCACACTTTTTTTTTTTTTTTTTTTTCAGGGAGCATGAAATATTTTTCTCAGGATATCTCAAATGCGATAATCCCAACTAAAGACTATATGAAGCTTATCTTAATCTGAAACAGTCCAGGCTGCTCATTTAAAAATACATATTTTTATGTTACCTAGACCAGAGAATCCCCCAAAGCAGATTTGCAAACACCAGATCTATGCACCCCCGCTCTCCCTGGTTCCCAGTATATTCGGGGTTTTAACAAAATAGTTATTTATGCTTTTAATAAAATGGGCATAGACAAAATGTGCGCTGGGATTATTCTCACTCCGGCAGGCAATGGAAAGCCATTGAAAGCCAAAATCACCCACCTTACGGATCCAATTGCCTCCACTTTCCCCACTGTCAGGCCCATCACCATGCCACCGACAAGACTAAATCCAGATATCTGACCCAAACCAAGCAAGTTTTACCAACTAATGTACAGCGCCCTGGATAAGGGTGCTACATAAATGTTGTTATAAATAAATAAAGCGGAGATGTCATCAGGAGATGAAGCTGCGGCCTACATATGGTGACGTAGCAGTTAAGGTACCTTAAAAAATGAGGATTGCTGCTTTAAAGCATAAGAAATCCTACCAGAATTTGAATATGGAGTCAAAGAGTTTTAGATAGAAAGAGAAACCAGATGAGAACCACTTGGCCCAGCTAGTCTGAAAATGTCCCTATCTGGTGTAACCAGACCCCACTTGGCTTTTTATTTTTTATTAAGAATAGCCAACCTCAAGCATTTTTTCATTCCCTTACTGCTTTAGCCTCTACCATATATGTTGGGAAGCTATTCCATGAATACAACACCCTTTCTGTGAAGATGTAGTTCCTCACACATCATTTTACTTACCCTTCTCTGCAGAAATTCTAGTTGATCTATTATTTAAGTCCTTCTGGAGTCATTGTCTCCAGAACGGAACACAGTACTCTAGATGAGGTCCTAGTAATTATATATAAAGTGGAATTCATATCCTCTCTCTTTCTGCTAATAGCTCTCCCTACACAACCTACCACCTTGCTGGCTTTCCCCATACCTTTGTTACATTGCCTGCCTACTCTTAAGTCACCTCACTCCCAGGTTCCTTTCCTCTGCAGCAGCTGTCATAGTACCAGTACTCATGTATTCTGCCTTTTGACATCCAAGTGCAGTACTTTGCACTTTTTGGCATTAAATTGTAGTTTTGACACTCGTGACCATTCCTCTAATCTACTTAAATAATTCATCATTAATCATTCTTTTTACCCCCATGAACGGTCAACACAGTTGAAAATTTTTGTGTCATCTGCAAAAAGGCAAACTTTTCCTTACAGACCATTTGTAAAGTCACAAAGATATTAAAGGGCACCAATCCCAGTACAGATCCCTGAGATACTTATTGTGACGGGAGCTTTGTGACAGGCTATAATAATACACCAAATAACTGGGTTGAACTGAACGAGGCATAGATATAATAAAGTATATTTATTCCTTAAATAGGTGAACACAGCAATATAGTACAGTAACAGGCAAGAAGTAACACTTACTTGGGGGTGGGAAATGAGAAGTATCAAGTAGCAATTCTCCAGCAATCAGGTAAGAATCAAGATGGAAATCCAATGTAATGTGTGTGCAGCGCACAGCCAAGAAGGGGATGAAAAGCAGGTCTGGCAAAAAATCTTTATTTTGGTTCCATAAAAACGGGGGTTACAACCTTCGACGCGTTTCGTGCACCGCAGGCACTTTATCAAGAAGTGTAATATGTGGTGTACAGGGCATTTAAATAGCAGCTGATTCTGCTTTGGCGCCAAAAAACTCAATGACGTCATTACCCATATTGACCAATGGGTATGATCCCGCATCACACTCGTCAAAACAGTCAGAGTCTCGCCAAGCCCCTCTGCGAGACATAGCCTATCAGTGCCAAATGAGCTGACACGCATCACATGACAGTAAGAGACCAGTTCTTGCGAGATGCGGCTCACACAGTTCTCGGCCGTTCGCGCATGCGCATGCGGGTCACCACTGTTACCTTCCTTACATCCCTTGTCGGGCGATATACATAGTGGTCACGAATGAAAACTTTTAACACCCCCCTGCCCAGCATCACAAGGTCTCAACACAGAAAAACCACAGGAAACGAGCACCCTTGTTTTTACCAGGCAGAGAGTAATAAAAAATATATAACACAGACAACAATCTCTGTGTATATACATCCAGGCAGAGAAACAACAATTATAAGAATCAGCATCCAGCTGCCATTGAAGCAACATATAAATATAATGTACAAAACAAAACATTAATTGTTAACATAAATTTCACAAATCTAAAAACAACATAATTCTACACCTATATTAAAAACACATATTTCAACCCCTTGATGATGCAAAGGATATGTAAATAATTAATTCCTATAGATTACACATTCTAGTTACAACATGGATATTGTTTTAATGTAAGTATGACACTCCTATCTGTTTTTATTCACATCTAAGTTCAGTGATATTAATTGCTAATTGATTTTGAACATTATTCGGATTACATAGATTTTCCATCAATATCAATAACCTAATGACTCTAAGAATATATATATATAGTTGGATATACATATCCATATACATTAATTTGATTACCAATAAAGTTGTTAGAACAAGAGTTCCCAATTATTACTATAGTCATATTTAAGGAATATACAGAAGAAACATATTCAAAATACATCACTGAGCTTAAGATAACCTTCTAGAGACATTATAATCAATATTCCTTTAGTATTCATTCATAATCATCCTGTTGATGGTAACCAACTCGTCGCCCGACAAGGGATGTAAGGAAGGTAACAGGGGTGACCCGCATGTGCATGCGCGAACGGCCGAGAACTGTGTGAGCCGCATCTCGCGAGAACTGGTCTCTTACTGTCATGTGATGCGTGTCAGCTCATTTGGCACTGATAGGCTATGTCTCGCAGAGGGGCTTGGCGAGACTCTGACTGTTTTGACGAGTGTGATGCGGGATCATACCCATTGGTCAATATGGGTAATGACGTCATTGAGTTTTTTGGCGCCAAAGCAGAATCAGCTGCTATTTAAATGCCCTGTACACCACATATTACACTTCTTGATAAAGTGCCTGCGGTGCACGAAACGCGTCGAAGGTTGTAACCCCCGTTTTTATGGAACCAAAATAAAGATTTTTTGCCAGACCTGCTCCTCATCCCCTTCTTGGCTGTGCGCTGCACACACATTACATTGGATTTCCCTCACCAGGATACAGCTGCACGCCGATGGAGATAGCAACTGGAGGCTTTATTCTGTGAGTACTTTACCTGAGGCCAGCCCAATGAGGTAAAGGAGGGTGTTTTTAGGCACCTACCCCTACCTTCAGGGTGACTAGAGCCCCATTATAGGTTGTTGTACTAATTATTGAACATTCCCCAGTTAGCTTGTACTCTCCCTTTATCAATATATAGGTCCGTGTACTTGAGCACCATATTGTCATCACTGTATAAGAATCAAGATGGTATCAGAAGACAATGGATATAGGGTTGACCACAGTTTATATATCTTTGTAACCCTATTCCTAACATTGAGTACAGGCTATTGGACAGCAATTACCTGTAGCCAATCTTTAACGTGGGAACATATTTTAATCCATGCCTCCCAGTTAGTTAGCTCATGAGCACTAGGACCCTGAGGGTCTCATTTCTGTAGCCCCACATTTACATCAGGGATGCCAGCCAGTCTAGCAAAAGGGATATCTGGCAAGATGCCCCTTGTTCACAGGTGTAAAACCTGACACTCATAAACCACTCTAGTGTGAGGCGTCTCCGCCTTCAGGAAAACAGGGAAGGTGACAAAATCCTTTGAATCCTTTGAACAGTACTTAAGTCCTAGACATTGGGTCGCCTCTCTGACCATTTGCTTCCCTTTGTGCAAAGGAATTTCCTCAGGTTTTTATCCCTGCCTTGGGATACAGTATTAAGGGTAAAATACAAAAACATTAAAATGTCCGGTTCCGTTGGATCCAGCGGGTCCAAACTACCCAGATCTCAATGCCGGAACTGGGACACCATATGGTCCAAGTTTCAGCCCGCTACGACCTTCGAAACCGGAGTTACACAAATACAACTTAAACCGTTTCCTATTTTAATACAAAAATCTCCGCTGCAAATTAAATCACGGTTTTTCATTAAATCCCCATTGAAAACAACGGGCTCCGCCACCATAGACTTTCAATGGCAAACCGCCGCCGTTGGTGGCTATGGGAATCCGCCGCCATAGACTTTCAACGGGGCATCGCCGCCGTTGAAGCCTATGGGGTTTCTCCGCCATAGCCGGTCAATGGAAATTGGCCGCCATTGAAGTCTATGGGAGAATTCCCGAACCTTTAAGGGGGCCCATACTCCGTCGGGTTGGTTCGAGAGGGTCAAGGATGGTTCTGCAGCCATGCCGGAACAGTGCCTACAGGTACCCCAAATCCTGGCCCTCGGGACCCTCCGGAACCGGAGACACGGGTTCATGATTTGTAGCTTTTCTGACTTAGTCGTTTTCTTGAGCTGCTTCTGCCGCCGCCATTGGAACCTATGGCGCGACCCGCTCTCTGCAGCTCGACCCTTTCCGGGGGTCCTGGATTCGGGGACCCGGTGGTGGTCGAGTGGGGGGAGGTCTAGGAACTAGGGTCAAAAATAATTTTATTTCTGGGTGCCCTAGAACCAAAGATTCCCACGCCACTTGACGTTGAACTTGACTAATCAGTGATCAAAGCTCTTTTTCAGACAAAGTATCCGCTTTGCAGTTTTGCGGTTTGGACGGCAGACAAACTTGTTCCTGGAAAGCGCCGTCGAGGAATCTCCATTGAAGTAAATGAGCCCATTGACTTACAATGGGAAATCGCCGCTCCTCCTCTCGGACGCCACCTGCTGGTCTTCGAGGGAAACAGGTCCAAAACAGTTAGATCCGCCATTGAAATGCATGGAGCTCTAATGGCGGCCTATGGGACTCTGCAAAATGGTGCCTGAAAAGGCGGGAAAATTACACAAAGGGCTATAATCACTAAAGAACTATTAACCCTTGCCCTCCCGGATAGATCCCAGTGTGTGTGTGATGCAGACAGTGATATAACTATAAAACATGGGAACAGGGGAATATACATTTTCATGATATAACAAGGGGTAAACCACATTCCTGGACCGCAGTCCAGTTAACCCCATGTCTCCCTGGTGAGGTCAGGGGATGGCCAAATGGGGTGCAACCCCTTTAATACCGGGCCACCCCCTTTCTCCCTCTACACTTACCTAGTCACCTTCCCCTTCTCTGAATATACTCCATTTACCACAACTCGCTTTCTCCTATCCTTTAACCAATGCCTTATACACTCCACCACCTCAGGATCCAATCCCAAGTATTGCAACTTGTTTATCAGCTTTGTATGTGGGACCACATCCAGCTAGTTTAAATACTTGGTAATGAAACATCTGAACTGCTAAAGTTCCTAGTTCCCCTCCAGACTGATGAAAGCCATATCTCATATAAGTCCAGCTATGTCCAATAAATCAAAATCCCTCCACTTCACACCATTTCCTCAACCACACACGAAAGTGCTGCCTTCCACACCCCTATAAACTGGCATCAACTCTGAAAAAGCCATTTAGGGACAGCTCTTAGACAAGTTATATCCTAATTCTCTAAATTACTCCTGCAATACCCTAATTTTGTCTAGCTAGACCATTAGTCTCAAGGTGGACAATAACCCCTATCTCTCCACCAGTTTTGCTGCCTGAACAATTCACAGATTAGGCCTTCTATCCCTTTGAGCTGCAGTTTCAGGTACTGTAGGTACTGTGGGATGTGCCTGCAATCTACAACCCTCACCTTCCTGAAGTCTAAAGTAATGCAGACCTCCCTCCTCCTAGTAAGTCTTTGAGGTAGTGGGGGTCTCTCAAGTGGTGCCTGTATGGGGCGAGACAATACAGATATCCTACCTAAATCAATCTGCAGTCTAAGAATGTCCTCCTGCAACAAAGAGAGGTTCCAATAGATGAAACAGTATTGTGTTGAATTTACAGACTGTCTCGTGGGAAACTACTACCTTTCATTCATTGCACTGTACAACTCTAAACATTGTGGCAGATATAAATGCTATTGACAGTGCTATGTGCAACTAATTTTTTGTTCAAACGTCTGCTAGTTAAAAACTCACTTAGAAAACCGTAAACGGCATTAGATAAAAGTAATTTTTTTAAATGCTTTCTGCATTTAAATTATTGAGTGTTATGATGTGTCATTTGTGTGCACATTCACATGTCTCAGACAGGTCATGTCATTACCCAGAGTCCTTGGATGCAGTGGAAGCACTGTATGCTAAGGGATAATGGTTAAAGACTGGGTTGCAGACCTGTCTTGAGACGTGAATGTGCTCACAAGTGGTATTTGTATTTGCTGTACACTGTACGGTGGAGGGTTTTTGTCACTTTTTTACTCACCATCACTTAACAGATCTATTCCTTTCTATTTTGGACATGTCCATCATTAAGATGACTCACCATTGAAAACCATAAGTCATACTTCACAGATATATCCCTCTGGTCTCAGCTATCCCCGTTTGAGAGGCAGCTCCTCACCTTTAAGAAAACATTTATTTTCTGCTATTGTTACTAGAACATTACGCTTTTAAGCCTCTGAGAACAGCAAACAGTTATAGTTCATAAGAGTCCTTTTTTTTTTTTTTTTTTTTTTTTTTTAAGTCCCAACTAGTAAATCTTTATTTTTCCCCAAAGATTGCCTTTACTGCCTCAGTCAAGCAATCAGAACACAAGACAAAACCTTATGAGTCATCAGAGGAAGCCCATCATGATCTCACACCACTGTCCTTAGTTTCAAATGTGGATAGCTCGGGTCACTCTAATGTCAGGGGAATCGTTAATCTGTTCATGATGACATGATCTGCATGTAATCTATCAGGAGAAGGTGCCCAATCCCCTCAGATGTCAATATGAGTTCTAAGCATTGATTTGTGTACAGTGATGAGGCTTTTGGCTGCAACAGAAGCTCCACTTGTTTTTATACTCAGCACAGTGCTTCTACTTCATGTTTATATAGTTAATCTTCAAAACAGTATTACACATGGCTTTGCAAACATACCTTTGATACAGGTACACATCCACTTCTAGGTTGGAACGTAAAGGACAATATTATCGTGCTCTATTTTCATCAGAGAAGTGTGGATTCAATTATAATTTTTTTAATTAATTGATCAACACACATTTTTCTTAAAAAGAACAAGAACGGGTGAAAGTCTCTTTAACCAGTAAAAACACGTTTTTCTTTGGAATCCCTGCTTTCACATTGGTCATTGTGAAATCTTCAGTAGAAATGTATGAAATATTCAATGGAATAATTTTTTTAAGTGTTATTTTAACTTTTATATAATTCTGAAATAGGCAATAGAAATTACAGTTAGATATTGCAGAGTTATTTCATGTTATTGGAATTCCATTAGGTAAGTAGGATAGCTTTATTAAGCTTCAACTACAGTTTAGCAATTTCAACCTCCGAGTTTTATAAATATGAAAACACAAATTGGCTACAGTCAAGTATGATGATGGTGCAACTCCAGATATTACTTGAAACATTTCAAATTATCCACAACTGCACGGTAAATTATCATTACAGTTTTCTGTTATCACATTTTAATTAATTCCAAAGCAAAGAAATATATAGACAAATGCATCTCTTTAATTTAGGGATATGAGATGCGTTTGTTGCAATGCTAAAGTTACATTTAATCTTTAAATGCACAGATCACAACCTCACAGCTCAAAAAAAGAAAGCTTTGTCAGGATGATCACCATTAAAATCTAGTACCCATTTCTAAATGCCTTGGCCATGCACTGAAAATATCAATTTAGTTACAAAAATCATACCTACAGTCACTGGACGGACACATCAACATTGTATAAAATTAGCTAAAATCATCATAGGAAAAAATAAATGGACCAAACGGTGCCTCTTTTACTTTGCGTATGACATGAAGGGATTCAGAGCCCTATTCAATACAGGCATACCCCGGTTTAAGTACACTCATTTTAAGTACACTCGCGAGTAAGGACATATCGCCAATAGGCAAACGGCAGCTCGCGCATGCACCTGTCAGCACGTCCTGAACAGCAATACCGGCTCCCTACCTGTACCGAAGCTGTGCGCAAGCGGGGAGACTATAGAGCCTGTTACAGATGCGTTATTTACATCAGTTATGCACGTATATAACGATTGCAGTACAGTACATGCATCGATAAGTGGAAAAAAGGTAGTACTTCACTTTAAGTACATTTTTGCTTTACATACATGCTCCGGTCCCATTGAGTACGTTAATGCGGGGTATGCCTGTATACTCCTAGAAGGCAGCTTTAGCCGTTTAGTCACACAAAAAAGTAAAAAAAATGCAGAAGCCATCTTCTCCCAATTCTCAATAAAGGTTGAATAGACACCCAAATTGGCTCTTAAAAAATTATGTATTTTCTGCCAAATGAAAAATCACCATTAAAATGGGCTACCTTCACAAAAATCAGTAATCTATTGATTTGGGCTCTTATGGGGTATCAATAGGAGGAGTTGGCGGTAAATTAAGATGTTCTTATTGATCACATACTGTATGGGCTGGAGGATTAGCGCCAAGGCACTGCCTTTCGGGAGTTGAACCAGCTCTCATTGAAAGAAATTCCACTTCATCTCATTGTATCTCAGACAACAAAAATCTCTTTAGTCAGGGACTTATTGTACCTGCAAAATTCTTTGCTCAATGCTGTGTTCACTGCTGCCCAAGACAGCATATATATATATAATGATATATTACCAATATTGTTGTGTAATGTATCAATTTCTGTACAGCTCTGTCATTTTTCCCTCTCCTCGCATCACAAAAATGTCAGTATTAATAATACAAAATACTATTCACCAAAGAACAATATTCTGTGGATTAGAGAACAGGCCAAAATAATGCTTAAAAAACAATCAAGTTGTTAGATGATATTTCAGATTATGACATCACTAAGAAAATGGGCATTTTGTAAATCATTTCGACCTGATCAGTTCAGTTTCAATGCATTTCATTCAGCTTGAGTGGCCTTATGAATAAAGGGCTTGCTTCAAAAGAATATGTAATAATAAATAGAAACAACAATCCCTATAGTTGCAATGAGAACGTAGATTATAATATGCCTGTATGAATGTGTAAAGGTTGTGCATAAAGAAATAGTGGTGTATACAAAAAGGGACTGCGTTAGTAGATAATGCAGATACTGCCCTGCTCAAACAAATAGGGAAGGGAAAGAAAAGGCCAAACAGCAAGGAGAGGGTGGTGCTCACAGGGAATGAGGTATTGGCAGATTAAGGAAAGAAAGAATCCCTATATTGTGGCACTTAGAGAAAACACCCTTATTAAAACATAATCTTTATTAAGTACTTTAAAATAAAACTGTTTGGAAAACCATAAATACAGGACAAAAAGCGAAATAAAATCAATTAAAAAGAACCGAAGAGGTGGGGCTAAAGTGCTAGTATTGCAGTATTATATATATCTGTTACTAGACTTGGTATAACACTTTAATTGTGTGAGTAATGCCTATATGTATCCTGAATAAATAAGGTATAGCCCAGGTAATTTCTAGTGTAAGATCCCTTGTAACCAATAAAACATAAATTGATGATTGAATGGGATGTACAGTAACACACAAGACACTGCCTAAGTGAGAAATGACACTGTGACAGGCAGGGAGGTGCTAGTTGGATTATAAAGCCTGACCCAGCTACACAAAGTGAAGAGTACAAAGTAATGGCTGATCACCAGTCTAGGTCAATATATACATGTGTATGGGGTATAATTTATTTATAAAATATTTTACCAGGAAGTAATACATTGAGAGTTACCTCTCGTTTTCAAGTATGTCCTGGGCACAAAGTAAAACAAATAATACATGGTTACAAGTACAGTTACATAAATGAACAGGGTATACATTATATACAAGACATTGCGTGCACAGTTAAAGAAAATATATATTATGAGCGTATGAAACAGTTACAGACCAGGTTAAAATGTGAGACAGCCTTAGATTTGAAAGAACTTAAACTGGTGGTGGATGTGAGAGTCTCTGGTAGGTTGTTCCAGTTTTGGGGTGCACGGCAGGAGAAGGAGGAACGTCCGGATACTTTGTTGAGCCTTGGGACCATGAACAGTCTTTTGGAGTCTGATCTCAGGTGATAAGTGCTGCAAGTGGTAGGGGTGTGGAGCTTGTTCAGGTAGCTGGGTAGCTTGCCCATGAAGAATTTAAAGGCAAGACAGGAAAGGTGAACTTTGCGCCTAGACTCTAGTGTTGACCAATCTAGTTCTTTGAGCATTTCGCAGTGATGTGTGTTGTAGTTGCATTGGAGAACAAAACGACAAATTGAATTGTAGAGGGTGTCAAGTTTGCTAAGGTGGGTTTGAGGTGCCGAGCCATATACTATGTCTCCATAGTCAATAATTGGCATTAGCATCTGCTGTGCGATACGCTTTCTGATCAGGAGACTTAGGGAGGATTTGTTCCTGTAAAGTACCCCTAGTTTGGCATAGGTCTTGGTTGTCAGGGTATCAATGTGCATCCCGAATGTTAAGTGGGAGTCAAACCATAAGCCCAGGTATTTAAAACTAGTGACAGGTGTTAGGGTGGTGTTAGCGTTTGTTCTAATCAGGAGCTCAGTCACTAGAAGCTTTACAAATTTAGTCTTGGTCCCAAATACCATTGTTACAGTCTTGTCAGTGTTTAAAAACAGTTTGTTTTGGGAAATCCAGTTTTCGAGTCTCAAAAAGTCAGACTGGAGTATGTGTTGAAGGTCAGAGAGGCTATGGCTGTGTGCATATAGGATTGTGTCATCTGCATACATGTGTATTGAGGCTTCCTTACAAGCTGTGGGAAGATCATTAATGAACACTGAGAAGAATAGGGGCCCCAGAACAGAGCCTTGCGGGACACCACAGGTGATATCCAGGGGGTTGGAGTTAGAGCCTGATATGGACACATGTTGGGATCTTCCTGATAGGTAGGACTGAAACCAGTTTAAAGCATGCTTCCCTATTCCAGAGCTCTGGAGTTTGTTAAGCAGGATAGCATGATCAACTGTGTCAAAAGCCTTTGCAAAATCTAGGAATACTGCACCAGTGAGTTGTCCCCGTTCCATTCCACACTGGATTTCATTGCAAACTTTTAGCAGGGTAGTTACGGTGGAGTGTTTGGGACGAAAGCCAGATTGGAATTGGCTAGGGAAATTTATCTTGGTGTAGAAATCGCTTAATTGGGAGTGGACACATTTTTCCATGACTTTGGATAGAATTGGGAGAAGTGAGATTGGCCTGTAGTTTGAGACAGTGTTTTTGTCCCCACTTTTGAAGATTGGGACAACTCTGGCAGTTTTCCAGGTCTTAGGGATATGGCCTGCAGACAGGATAGAGTTGACTATGGACGCAATTGGTTTGGCAATGGCTGGGGCACCAAGTCGTAGGAACCTAGATTGTAGTAAGTCGTGTCCACATTGGCTGCTTAGTTTTAGTTTGAGGATCGCTTGTATAATCTCCTCTTCAGATACTGGGCCAAATTGAAAATTGTGGGCAGTGTTGGGAGGGGGTGGGACTATAGGGGTACTCCCAGGATGAGATTCAGGTTTGTGGTTTGGGCTGCGTTTCGCTAATAAGTTAGTGGCACACCCCACAAAGTAATCATTGAATGCATTTGCAATGTCAGTGGGGTTTGTCAGAGTAATATCCCCCTTAGTGATATTACTTGGTTGTTGATGGTTAGGAGGCTGGAATATATTGTTGATAACCTTCCAGAAGTTAGCTGGGTTTGATGTATTTTGGTGGAGATTGTCAGAGTAATATTGTGCTTTTGCATGCCTTGTTTGCCTTGTGCACATGTTCCGCATGCATCTGTAGTGATTGAGATCCTTGATAGTGCTAGTTACTTTGTAGCTTTTCCACAAGGCATCCCTGAACTGGTAGAGTTCTATAAGGTCAGGTGTAACCCATGGAAGGTGGGCCCTCTGTACCCTTATTTTGCGTAGTGGAGCATGGGTATCGCAGAGTTTTAAGAACTCAGATTGGAAATAGTCGAGCGCAGAATCAGGGTCGGGAATTAAATCGATTCTGTGCCATGGGCAGTTGGTAAGGTCATCCAGAAACTGTTCTGGGTTAAAGTTTTTAAATGTTCTAGTGAGGAGAACTTTAGGGCTTGAATGGGGCGGTTTAATTTTCCTTACACAGTAAACTATTGCATGGTCACTGAAAATATCAGGAAGGATGCCAGAGGATTGGATTCTTCTGGGGTTTGAGGCGAGAATCCAGTCTAGCAAGGAATGGTTATGTATATCTATCAGGTAGAGGGATCACTGTGAAGGACCCCCCATACTATGCTGCCAATGTAATAGCTGCAGTGCAGTAGGCTGGAGAAATTACCCTTCTATATGTATATACACGTATATACAGTGTTCGACAAACCTATACATTTGCTCGCCCCGGGCGAGTGGATTTAACCCCCTGGCGAGTAAATATTGGCCCAAGCAGCACACGTTTGGTACTAGGTGGCGAGTAGATTTTTTTGTGTGGCGAGTAGATTTTTTGGTGATTTGTCAACCACTGCGTGTGTATATATATATATATATATATATATATATATATATATATATATATATATATATAGCACTAACTACCTCACAATGGCTATATACATAAGTGCTCTTGCTGCCCACGAAAGCAGTCTGCGAAGCACTCAGACAATGAGCCGACGTCACGTGATGTGACGTCAGACGTACCTTACGTACGTTTCACCATAACTGGCTTCATCGGGGACCCCCCTGGGCCAACTACAAAGAGTAAAACGAAACTGTACTCAGGACAACGTTTTCCAGGAACAAGCAAATGATCTAATGGAAAAGTTTATTGATAGAAAATACAAGAAAGAAGTTGTAGATGAGGCCTTTAGCAGAGTCAAACAGATGGAGCGTAAAGACTTGTTAACTTACAAATCAAAAGAAATCAAGGAAAATAGAGGTGAGGAAGGCAAAATATCTGTGCCATTCGTTACACAATTTACGAGCTCCTCCAAACATATTAGGAAGATATTCCAAAAGCATTGGAATATTCTCCAAAAAGACCCTATTTTACAAGGGATTTTACCAACTAAACACGAAATCATTTTCACCAAGGCCCCTAACCTTAAACAGAGATTAGCTCCCAGCTGTTTGAAAAAAGAATGCATCAAACCTGTAAATATAACAAATGGCTTCTATAAGTGTCTGACATGCAGAGGCTGTAAATTATGCCAAAATACACCAAAGTCTTATAAACAAATAACATCTGCAACAACAAATGAAGAGTTTGAAATAAAGGATTTTATTGACTGCAACTCAAGTCATGTAATATACATGCTACAGTGCCCATGTAATAAACAATACATAGGGAGGACAACACGTAAATTGAAACTAAGAATTGCTGAACACGTGAAAAATATAGAAAGAGGTTTTGTCCAACACAGTGTATCAAAACACTTTAAGGAATACCATGGCCAAAACCCAAATGGTCTACAATTTGTTGGAATAGACAAAATTCATCCCAATTGGAGGGGTGGGAACCAGGTCATAAAAATATCCAGACAGGAAACTTTCTGGATTTATACCCTAAAAACGTTAGCACCATTGGGTATGAATATTGATATTGACCTGGGGTCCTTCCTGAGAGAGTAATATTAATACCCTACTCGACATACCTCTATATTCTCGGTACTGTATTCAATTAAGTGTTCTTGTCCATATTCCATCTTCCCCTATGTAGGCCTGTAAGATGCCTCCCAAAAATCCTTTGAACTGTTGTACAAATCTTAGACTGTCAACCTCTGCTTAAGAGAAGTAAGATAAGCCAAATTATCTGTTTAGTCTGAGTGCTATAAAGTAGGAAGAATGTAATTACTGTTCAATGGCCTTTGGTGTTCTTGTTTACTGAAAGTACCGCCCTTCTTTCTTGACTTCAATTCACTTAGCTTATGGGAAGATCATTAAATAGGTGCTCATCCATCCTGTCCCCCTTGGAAGCATTTATGTTTATTATTAGTGTGTAGCAATCTCGTACCCCAATATGACTGTGGGTTGTATCACCCTTGATACCATCTAACTCATGCCATTAGTACTAATATAATGCTCCACATGATATAGTGGATTATATAGTGTAAATACTGTGTCACATGTAACAATCAGGAACACCAACAGTATAGATCTATAAGGGTTTACCAAGTAACGATTACTATGCCAATTATATAAATAATCTTTATTATGTTCGCAATGTTTAATACCGAATTAAATAAGTTTTTTCATGATCTGAATATGTTCTACCTAAGCCACAGGAAATTTTAATATGTTGTATCGGAAATATGATATGTGGTATGTCCACTTATAGCGTTTATTTTGGGTTTGTTGTTTATCAAAGATACCAGCTACCAAATTATTCATCTGTATTCAAGTCTCTGTTTCACTTAGCTATATATAGATTTGTGTATATCGTAATCTATTAACTCCTGACTCAATGTCTCTCATCTGTATATATAGTCTAGATCCAATATTTAGTAATACTCTTGTTGTCAGATCTGACTAAATTTTCTGGTCCCTTCATTATCAATAAGCTTGATGTGTCATTATGATGATTTGCCAATACACTATCCAAATATAACATATTACTGACTTCCAGTCCTAAGTACAAATCTCTCTATTGCTGGCACTTAAAGAGTTGGCTCTAAATTATTTGCTAAAAAGAACCTATGCCAATTTAGTGAGCTCTGGCAGTTTTTAAAAATTGTATATATGCATATCCTAGCTTTAACAATGTATACAACTTGTCTTAATGGTAGGAGCATTAAGCTCCATTTAATTCACCTTCTAATTGTTCTTGTGTGTGTATGAAATTTTGTTGTGCTTTCTGTTACCCAACCTAGCGATTCTAGTTGTCATACAACATATATAGTGTCTAAATTTCTATTCTAATATCAATTGGCACAATTAGATATATGAGGTTAACTTATGTTCCTCAATATGATCCCTGATTAGTTTATGTACTCAATATGATCCCTGATTAGATTAGGGCAACAAGAGATTATGGCATTACAGCCAATTGACTCTATAGGCTAAGGCACAAACCAGTATTGTCAAATGTATACATTATGTAATTTTCTCTTCCTAAAGTACACATAGGTATCACCAGTCTGGGTAATAGGGACATTTGGTTCATCTTGTGTTCACCATTCGTTTTTTAATTAGTACCCGTCACGGAGGTAAAGTGTTTAATATAATTGTTTGCAAGCATCCAATCAGTCACAGGAGGTGGGTATATATACCAGGGGTGGTGCGACACAATGGTATTATGCCCCTGAGGAAGCCCTAGAGGAGAAACGCGTAGGGCAGACCCTGCAGTCATTGCAGTCATTGCAAACCGAGCAGAGTGAGACGCGCTGCAGAACGGAGTGGAGATAGCGCTGTGACGTCATTGGAGGTCGAAGTCTCGCGAGAATTGGAGCCGGAGCACGTGACGCGGAAGTAAACCAGGCTAGCAGCAGTGCAGTGGACCGGACAGCTTACTCTACGAGTGTGAGAGACTCAATTCAAACTCTCAACTGCTTGAAATTATTTCACACCATGTGAGTGAGATACTGTTTGTTATTTTTTAGATAGTTTTTACAATAAAAGGTTTTATACTATTTTTGTTCCATTGTCCCTCTTCCCCTCCCCCCCCCCCCTGGTGAGCTATATCCCATGTTAAGGAGACACGCAGCTGCAGATGAAAAGGTGACCCCTGAAGCAAGCAGCAGACGTGGAGAGTCTGAGATCCATGCAAACAGCAAAGAAATCCCAGCAGCAGTGTTCCTGAATCCCAGTGGTGGATTAAAGGCTTATATTTGGCTGATTAAGTGTAAGTGTATATCTTACCACCTTAACTCTGAAAGTAACAGACATACTGCCCTATGATATTTTTCTCTTTGTTTCTTTCCTGGCTTATTTGCTCCTAGGTCATTTCTTCTCTCTCTATATATATATATATATATAGCACTAACTACCTCACAATGGCTATATACATAAGTACTCTTGCTGCCCACGAAAGCAGTCTGCGAAGCACTCAGACAATGAGCCGACGTTACGTGATGTGACGTCAGACGTACCTTACGTACGTTTCACCATAACTGGCTTCATCAGGGACCCCCGATGAAGACAGTTACGGTGAAACGTACGTAGGGTACGTCTGACGTCACCATCACGTGACGTCGGCTCATCGGAGAGGTGTGGGCTTGTATTCCGTCTGAGTGCTTCTCAGACTGCGTTCGTGGGCAGCAAGAGCACTCAGACTTCAGGATTTGCTATTTTTCATCTCCTATATATGTAAGGTTTGTCCTCTTAGGTATATAACCATTGTATGCCCAATTTCGGCCTTTCCATTGTGCGATCTGCCTTCTTCAGTGGAGAATGAAAACCAACCATTTTAGGGTGGGCCTGCCTTTAAGTACTGCCAAGAGGAGGGCACCAGGTCTGTCTCATGATTGGTCATGCCCAGGCCTGATGTCATCACCTCCCTCTGTCACTCAAATGCAGTTCCTCGGAGGGGAAAAACCCCATATCAACTACTGGCAACATGATTGTACCAGGGTTTACTGCCAGCCCAAGGACAGAATAGACCTGGCTACACTCTCCCTCTGGTGGATTCCCAATGACCCCCCGTGGGTCCTAAATTTTCAGGTACCATCATCGAATGAACCCTAAACATAACAAGATAACACTTCACATAATTATTGATATCACATTTTTATGCATGATATACATTCTCTTGTGAAGACAGTACATGACAGTTTATTTGAATACACATCCACAATATGATTGCCATACTGAACATCGGTTCCTCCCAATATGGAGAACACTTTTTCAATAATAGTGCTCCGGTTCCAGTGGTTAACTAATGCATCGTACTATCGGGCACTGTCACTGAAAATACCCTATTAGGGCGGTCTGTGCAAGGCATGATCCACTAGATCTAAAGTGCGAGTGTCATAGTGTTGTAACGGGTATTCCCCCACCCAATCACAAATAGGGTCTCCTAGGGGAAATGCTACTCGGGTTACAAGGCATAATAGTGTGGAGCACCTGCTGGCTTACAGGACTCCTGAGTCTCCCGCTTGATGGTATTATGGGGAAGGTCAGGACAGGCTTCTGGGGACATACCCAGTACGTACTCACGGTGACAGTGCCTCCATCTATTGCAGGCCCCAGGATATGGGGTGGAATCCCTAGAATAGAACGTCCCACTCAGGGATGAGAGATTCCAGTCTCACAACCGCTTCTTTATAATCAGGAACACTTTATTTCCTCTGCAGCACACTGTACAGCATACACAGTCACAGCAGTACTTCTCAGGAGTTCTCCCTCAGGATGACCCTGGCCTTTCACTCCCAGTCAGGGCCCTGGAAGCAGGCCTAGCTCTTCCACTACCCCCTATCAGAGTAGTGGGAAAAGTCTACCAGCCTCTCCCAGGCGGAGGGCCTCAAGCCTGCCAGGTCACTGACAGCTCGGTTTGGTAAGACTCAGCTCCTCTCAGGGTAGGAGCAACTGACTCAATACAGGAAATGCAGATCATTAAGACAGATACAACAAGAGCCCACCCCTATCCCTTATTGGACACAGGCCTGACTGCACTGCTTTCTCTGCCTCAATGATCGGCAGTGAGTGGGGAGAACCCATCTCAACTCCTGGCAAACCTTCCCTTACCAGGGATTATCGCACAGAAGGAGGACAGAATAATAGCCCCAAACCTACCAGGGCTATAGTGTCATATGGACTGATAATCAAGCTGAAACTAAATATGCCTGTTTAGTGGTGGAGGGTTCGATCAATAGAACCTCCCCTCCACCTCTGGGGGAAGATTTAACCTATTGGTATTAGCCTCACAAATTGGTTCTCTGTTTAGCTCCATTTCACCGGTGTCAATAGCAGTGGTATTATATATAGGAGCTACCTGTACAGGTAACAATATATATACACATGACTCCTTATTAGGTTGTTCCCTGTTATAATTATTGGTTGTTCATCAGTGTAATTAAGTATATAATAAACATACAACACTTGAGGCAATCAACTTATCAAGCAACACCATATGCCTATCTCCATTTTTAATTGATTTTATTTATCTGTTTGCGTCGTTGTTTATAAATCCCAAACATATATTTTTTTAACTTAACAATAAAAATTAATTTTACACGGTTAGGGTGTCTCTCAGTACAGCACAAAGGGAACTTTTCTCCTCTCAGTGAAAAGTATTTTAACAGTAACTAGATATCGGCAGGTATCAGTTACTGTAGTGAGTGGCATGTAAATCGGTAATTGGCTGTTAATTCTTCATTAGAATACATTTGCATATTTCTTTGCAATACTGTCGTTAAATGTAATGCTCTTACATATGTAATTAGGCTATTCATGATCATTTTCATGCTAATTAGCTATCCTGGAATTACATTTAGCCCACACTTATCACTGCGACAAAATGAGATTTAACACTGCATTATTTAAGCGTTACACTCTTTGTAAATATAGCAGTAAAAATAAATGCACAGCGATATCAATATCACAATTTTGTCAATCTATGTCTTTGTATTGTCTGAAGAAACATCAAAATTCAGACACCCCCACCATTTAGCGATTAAAAAAAAACACACACACACAAAACACTTTATACAATAGGTAGTGTACTGACGGTTTTACAAGACCCAAGAACATGTAGTGTTGGTGATAAAACTGAAAGCAAAAAGGGATCCTCGTATTCAGACCAAGGCACTGATCAGAAAGAGTGATTCAAATCTCACAGTGGAGTTCACTTTCTCCCATAAAGATTTAAAAGGCACAAAGCTTCCTCCGCACATAGTGACAGCATCAATAAGCAAAGGACAAGAGAACAAAGACCCAAATTAAAACAGCAGCCAGTGCTAATTTAGTTTTTGTTGTCTCACGTCAGTGGGTAGTACACAGTTGACGGTTAATATTTGTAAGTGCTTTAATTAAAAAAAAGTTGTTACTTTGGTGTTCATACAGTTTAATTGTATGCTTCAACTTGGTGTCAAGTAACTAACACAGACTTTATAAAAGGTTGCCATTTCCCATTTTGAATTTGTGCAGGTTTAGTAAGACAGTGTTGCTTTATGTGAGAACATATAACATACTGTTTGAATATGAATTGAGTAACACAAAAATCACTGGGTCTTTAGAGCAGAACACTGTAAAGAACAGACATAAGGCAACTAGGCACGTGTGCTTTGTGTCCCATTTCATGAATACACACACACATAATGTTAAACTTTACACAAATAGTCACCTAGTTATATTTCTGAGGTGCTAGTCCAGTGGTTTTCAACCGGGGTTCCGCAAGCACCCCCTCAGGGGTTCCGCAGCCCGCCAGAGGGGGAGAACTGGGACAACTCTCCCAGATGTCCCAGGCACGGCGGCACCCCAAGCAGCAGTGACCCGGCGGCTCCTGAGCTAAGCAGCAGCAGCAGCCTGCAGCTCACTGCTATTCTTCTCTCTGCCTGCTCCGGTCAGCAAGCGCTCTCTTAGGGGGGGAGAGGGGGAGGAGGGGGAACATATTCCAAGTGCTTCACTCCTGAACGGTCTGGACATGGTGTAAGTGTGTGTGTGTGTGTGTGTAAGTGTGTGTGTGTGTGTGTGTGTGTGTGTGTGTGTGTGTGTGTGTGTGTGTGTGTGTGTGTGTTAGTGTGTGTGTGTGTGTGTGTGTATATTTGTGTAAGTGGGTGAGTGTGTGTAAGTGGGAGAATAGTGTCCTAGTCCATTATCCCAATCTCCCACCTTAAAAGCTGTCTATTCCCCTTTACATGACTTTTACAGTTTCCTAGATTTGAGCACACAGAAGAAAAAAATATATATACATATCACATTTTGAATCTATGTATATTATTATGAACCACTTAGCATTTGCACAGTAATGTTGACACTAGTAGAGATTGTGTCAATATATCATTATTTTTTATTATTATATAGCCTGGGTCCCCCTGGTCCCCTGGTTGTCCCCTTACCTTCCGATAGGCAGCGGAGGCTGGGGAGGGCGCGCAGATGCATCCAAGGGGGTGTGTGCGGGGGTGCTGCGGCTGTTGAAAGGGAGGCTCCTGGCAGCTTCCTTCACAGGGAGCCGCCATCTTGTTATATCCACGCATGCGCGAGATGGTGCGCATCCGCAGAAGTTGCGGCGGCTAATATCAGAATTGCGCATGTGCCGTGCAGGCAGCGGCCATGTTTGTACTCCCCATGCATGCGCAGTAGCACCCGAGGTGTGGCGGGCATATTGGCACACCTTGCACATGCGCAGAGCACCGGAAAGCGGTGGCCAATACAGGAAGCTTGCGCATGCGCAGAGGCTTCACAAGAGCGGCAGACATTTTAGGATGGGTCCGCAGAGGAACTACATCTCCCAGGATCCCATGGGGCAGCACGATCACGCGGCACAGTCAGCCAATAGTGCTGCTGCATTTAGAACAGTTAAGAGAGTTAGGCAGTTGGAGCCAGGACAGAGAAGGGGTAGGTCTGCGTGTCAGTGGCACCCAGATTAGGCCAGATTATCCCCTTTAGTTAACAGACAAGCCCCACTCACACTCAGCTTGTGGTTGCTGCAGGGAAAGCCCATAGGCAGGGACGATTCCCCAGTATTGTACAGTGTCAAGGAGACAGTTATTACGCCACACTCTGAAGGATAGCCTGCGGTCTGGGACCAGATCCAGGCATACATCACCAGAGACTATTTTATTGGGGCAGAATCCAGCGGGAAACCCCTCCAGAGGAAACCGCCTGCGGATCAGAGCGGGAGAGGATTTGTCCGATCGCACTGTGGGACCACGTCGCAGATCCATGGACTCAGCTGCTCAATTGACCTGGTCTGGACTGAGACAAAGGAGGTATTACCTACATGTGCACCAACGGCCCAACACATTGTGGGTAGCACTATCCCACACACGCTCTTTGGGGAGGGACTAGTCTGTGGACACTAATGGGTTAAGTGCCCAGGCACTCCAGTACTTTGGAGGTTCCGCCAGGGAGGTGTTACTTTGGGTGGTAGCATATTGTATGGCCATATATATATTGTTGTGTCTTGCTATGTGTCAGTAAATACTGTTGTATATACCTGGTTGTGTGTAATTACTGTCTGCATTGGGTTCCTGGGAGAGGGTATCCTACTGTGTTAGGATGTCTCCCGGGTGGAAGGGCGTTGTGACCACGAACGTGATCACCCCAGACTCCCAGCAGCGGAGGATCAGGCCTCCTGTACGCCACTCAGGTAATACAGCACTGGTAGTCCCTTTACTTAGGGGGAAAGAGGGCTACAATTATATTTATTTTGAGTGATTTTTGATCCCATTTGTAGGAAGGTTTTTTGTAGACTGTAGACATTTCGAGAACAGTCTGAATAATAATAAGTCTACTATTTTGGCCCATTAACCATGCATTTTTCTTATGTACTTGTATGTAAATGTATAACAGTCTGGGAAAAAATACTTCAGGTGACCATAGAGTTAACCATATAAATATGTTTGGCAAAGAAGTGTTCCATAGGGTAACCATTTGTCAGTGACTTCTTTTTTACACAGAGGAGAAGACTCCTCAGAGGACAAATGGAAGAATGATAACAATAATGCGCTATCGAAGGCCAAATAATCTTTTTCTATTGTATCATTTTACTACATTCATACTGGATGTGGGATGCATAACGAGGACATAAAGGGAGAAAAATGCTTAATTACTGCTAAGGTACGTATGAAATCAGCTGTATGAAAGAAAAAAAAGGAATGTTTGGCACCTATGCCGTGCACATGGATTTGACTTAGAATGGGTATTTTGGTCCATCTAGTAAAAGGGAATACAAAACAGCTCAACATGGTATAACATGGTATATTTTGTCAGGTGGTACTTTGTAAATGGGGTATGAAAAACTGCAAGATACATCAAAATAATCCAATGGCAGTAATATGATCAACAAGTTAAAATAATGTCACTGTGTTCAGAATGTGCTCCCCTCTCTACCTCTCCCTTTATCTGTATTGTCTCTCTGATAAGGGCAAGATGGGATAAGGGGAAAGAGAAGACTTGATTGGCGAACACTTCCTTATTCAGTGGTTCCATAGAAATTCAATTCGTATGTAACACCCCGCCCCCCCCCCCACCTCCAAAATGAAAGCAGTAAAATCTATGCTATTGACATAGTTACATTTGTTTCAGGATGCCACTTAAACTATTCAGTTCAAAGGGTTGTTTGCTGGCTGACCTTGTAGGATTGCATCCCTTAAGAACTAAAAAGTTGTGGCGGGAATTTATTCGGAAACAACTTTCGTGTTTTGCGTTTTTTAGCCTGGATTTCAGAGGCACACAACATATCAACTGGCATCCCTCAAAAATCACTGTATTCATGTCCAACAGCCATGACTATTGTAATTCTAAAAAGTAGGTAGTCCTAAAAAATAATAATAATAGTAATAATAGTAATAATAGTAATAATAATAATTAATGTGAAGAAAGGAAATTATCCTGGGGTGGAGGATACACAACAAATTCCAGAATACTGCACATTGAAATTGTCTTTATATATATAGACATATATTATCTATATGTTAGGTCAGTGGTGCGCACACTGGGGGGCACGCCCCTCAGGGGGGGTGGGAGAATTTGCAGAGAGGGTGCGGGCTTTTACAGAGGCCCCGCGCTCATCCCCCAGGCATTTAATTTAATGCCGAGGGAGGTGTGAGGCCCCTGTAACCTAACTTACCTACTTGCAGCTGGGTCTTCGGCGACGCTTCGCCATGGCAATGCGGTGTGAAATGACGCAGCGGGGTCATGTGACGTCACGCATCGCCATGGCAAGGCGCGTCAAATCACGCGGTGGGGTCACATGACGTGACCCGCAACGTCATTTGAAGCCGTGCCTTTGGGGGAGAAGGGAGCGAACGCTGCGGCTCCCAGGAAGGGGGCCGCAGCTGAAAAAGTTTGTGCAGCGCTGTGTTAGGTTATGTTTCATACCCATGTTACTTTGCAATGTGCTTTCAGTTTACTGCAACTTCATTTTATGATGTTTAGTGGGATTGATCCCTTAGCTCATCCTTATTTCAAGTGAGTAATGGCAATTGTCCTTAGCGAAAGAAATAACAGTATCTGTATTTCACTGCCTGGAACTGTATTTCTGCCATACCCGATGAAGGACCATGAGAGGTTCAATAGCTTTTAACATATCAACAACTTGTTGCTCCAATAAAAGGTATCATACCATGTACTCCCTCTCCATCCTTTGTTACTGCCTGGAACTGCAAATGAAAGGGCAGTGGAACAAGAAAATGAAAAACCTACAGGAGGAAACTGGATTTCATACGTTTTCTTTTCTTTGTTGCACCAACACACTTACAAAAGCCCATTTACCTGATTGGCCGGCTCTCTCTACTGTCATAAAGTGAGAAAATCACTTCCAGCTCCTCTCCCAGGTTAGAGCACATTAAGCTCTTCATCTGTACAAAGAGATGATGACTGCTTGCTGGCAGTGGAGTGTCCTTCTTTCGATGTCTATGTTCCATCTATAGGATGTACAAAAGGTTAAATTAAAAATAAGATTAACATTTCTATGTCACCTAATGATGCATTTATATAAAAAAAATTCTGAGCAAGACAAAAACAGCTGTGTTTATTGGAATTAATTGTGCCACTTTTGTCTGTTTTACAATAGTCGCATTCACCATTGGTAAACACAGTGGATGTGTATTCATACTCTCATTTTAAAGTACCTACTTAAGAACAGGATCACAAAAGGGAAACAAGTCCTTTCAGAAACTGCTCAGCTTTAAGTGGCAGTTAGTGTAACACAACAGTGGCGGTTCTCTTTCTAAGGCAGAGTCAGGCCCGGGAGGGTTAACACTGATTATCACTGTAATATCGATAGAACACCAACAATTCTATAGTCACCTAAACCAACCGTCTTGCACATAACATATTGTCTAGGAAGTCGACAACCATATTTTGCACTTACTGTATGGGCCACACAATGTGATATGGATCAGTCAGACAAAATGAGATCATTTTTAAGTTCTTCTCAATTACACGAGAGAATATATTTAGCATGAGCTTTTCAGCAAATGAAAGCCCTATGTACTATGTATGATGAGAAAAATATGTTTTTTACTTTAAAGTAAAAAATGTGGAAACTGTTCGCAATACGAATTATTATTATTATTATTATTATTATAGTGAAGTACAGGTGTCAATAAAAATATAAAATGTGGGGAGTTCATAAAAAACATTTTTTTGCTCAACTCATTTTAGACATAGTATTCACAATATATTATATATCAAGTAACTATGAGAGTTACTACAGAAACTGATACTAGAGGAGGAAGTAAGATAAACTCCCATGCACATACCAATCTGTATAATTCTGTAACACTGATGTCCTCTGGATCAACCATTGCAAACTCTTTCCTTGGAACCAAGTCTAGTCCCAGTTGCCTGTAAAATAAACCAAGGAAAACAGTTAAATTCCTCATATGCAGAGATAGAGATTCAATAACCTCTGATATGGGTTATCTCTCTTTGATCTTATGTCGACTGCCATTCAAGTAAATAGCAGTTAATGCGGGATCGCAGTGCAATCATCTGTTTCGGACGTTAGTGAATCCCTGTGAAAGTACTGAGTGCACAATTTTTCAAGGAATTTGAATACACAGGCTATATGATATAGGTTGGAAACCTTTCATAACAAATAGAAAAATGGGCCATTTAGGTGGGCCAAGTGGTTCTTATCTGCCATCAAATGTTACGTTTATATCATGGTGTAATCATGAGGCACAGTAGAGAAATATTTTAGTCACTATTCTGTCTATTTAATCAATAGTCACTATTTAGTTAATTGGGGGTTAGTTATTAAACTGCGATAGTGCCCATTGGGCCATTGAACTAAGCCATGAGAGACCGTGTGCTGGTAACTTCTCTCCTTGGCTCTGTACCTTCATCTTAGACCATTATATTTGAATTTGCTGCATTAAACAAAAAAGAGATGCTGTATTAATTCAGAGATGCTTTATTAAGATGGCAGGTTTGGAGCTGCAGAGAGCCACTGCCGGCTGTTTGCAGTTATGTCTCTCATCTACCTTATCAGTAAAAGGCGTCTTTGAGTTTGCAGCCTGAAATTAAAGGGCAGCAAAATGTAAAGGTTGTTTATGTAGGAGGGAGAATCAGAGGTGTAGGACAGCCCTTGCTGGGTCCCACCAGCCCGCGGCTTCCATAAACAGCTGCAAAGGTAGGGGGAAACCAGCATACAAAAAAGCTCCACATTTATCAAAGAAAAGGAATCCCATTGAAACTCATGGGAATTTTCCATTTATAATTCAGGTGCAAATCTTTTGCACCTAGTTTTGCAATTGGGAAATTTTAGCAAAATAACCTCTTGACTATGGAAACTAGTCACCTACAGATGTACTCAGACTTTTTGTCCCCGGCACTGCAAACGAACAAGCGAAAGCCCGCGGTGCGGGGGACAGCATCTGCTGCGATCGCACTGTGTGGGGTCCATGCTACTGAATGGGACCCACCAGCTACGTTAATCCTTCAGTGCCGCGACTGCGCATGACAGTGGCACCTTAGACACTAAGCTTTGCTACATCTGCATTTTAAAAAGTTTTCTTCTGATTTATTAGTGTTTAAGTTATTGTAAGTTGTACTATATTATTATGCAGTTTTGTTGCAGAAAAGATTCCTTAAAAATAAGCGATTTAACAATCACATAAAGATTTTTATACAGCTCAAAAAAAACTAATTACCACACAGAATTGCATTGTTCCATCTGTAATGAAATTAGCTTAAAACTAATTTAAACTTTTCAAAACAGTCATGTAATTTGTGAAGCAGTATTATTTTTATTTTAGAGATAAGTAGCGCACATCCAGGTAACAAAGGAGAGGTGTCCAAATGATGCACAAATAGGATTTATTGTGAAGACAATAGCATAGAGGAAAGACCTCCTATGCGTTTCATACTTAGTACTTTGACAAAGTTCTTTGATAAAGTACTAAGGTACGAAACGCGTAGGAGGTCTTTCCTCTATGCTATTGTCTTCACAATACATCCTATTTTTGCCTCATTTGGACACCTTTCCTTTGCTTCCTGGCTGTGCTACTTCTCATCTTATCTCTGGACTTCAATTCAGCAGCTGCATGTCTTTTCCAGCATCAGGAGGTGGGTATATTCTTTTATCAAAGATCCACAGCTGTGCGCCGTTTCTATCTACATCTCTGGATCTTTATAACTTCGGACTGCACGCCCTGGATGTACTGGACTGTCCCTGCAGATAAAAGGTAATGGGCAGAGTCCTGTGTATTACATTGCTGTTTATTATGCTGGATACTGTTATACCAGTTTGGGTAGTTATTAATGTGTCTCATGCTGTGGTTGTCAGGTGGACACCACTAGACATATATCCCTATCTGGCTTACATATTATATTTGCAACATTGGACATTCCTCACAGTACCCGGATATTTATGAAAGACTATATATATATATATATATTTTTTTTTATATATATATATATATATATATATATATATATATATATATATATATATATATATATACAGTGTTCGACAATCCTATACATTTACTCGCCCGGGGCGGGTGGATTTAACCCCTGGGCGTGTAAATATTGGCCCAAGCAGCACGTGTGTTTTTTTTTAAAATTCCCCCGTTCGCGCTGAAATTTCCCTGCTCGCGCTAAAAAAAAAAAAAAAAAAAAAAAAAAAACTCCCCCTACCTGACTCCTGATTGGTGCGCGCTCCCAGGCTTTGTGGGTGCGCGGCCAGGCTCTATATGAGCCCGCCCCCAACGAGCGGCCATTCTTTCTGCCTGGAGATCTGTTGGAGGGTATGTACTCTCCATGCTGCGGCCCCTCTGCTCCTTCCCTGCGATCCCCCTGGTCCCCACATGGCTCCCTACTCCCCACCGCGGCAGCTCTCCTGTCCCCTGCTCCTGTCCCCTTCCCCTCCTCCTGTCCCCTGCTCCTGTCCCCTGTCCCCTCCTCCTGCTCCTGTCCCCTCCACCTGCTCCTGTCCCCTTCCCCGCCTCCTGTCCCCTTCCCCTCGATCCACCGATCGATGTCCGAAGCAGGAGGTCCCCGCTGCTGCAGCCCGGTTGGCTTGCAGGGGGGGGGCTCGGCCCTCACCACGTGCCTCCCATGCACCAGCTACCTTCATGATGGCGCAGCCGCCGCATGAGGTGGGGGGATGTCGGCCTGCCCCCCCCCCCCCCACGAGCTTCATGCCGCCGCGGGCTGGGGGGGAAGAAGCAGCCTGCAACTTGGCCGTGCACTGTGACATGCCGGCGAGGGGAGCAGGGCAGTGGCGGCCATGGCGGGGCTGACTGTCACCTGGGGCGCCCAGTGGGGGATACCTCGCCACGTGCCTCCCACCCACCCTGCTGATTGGGGGGGGGGATGTCGGCCTGCCCCCCACACGAGCGGGAGATGGGCGCGGGTGGGTGGGGGAGGAGCGTGGTGCTGGTCGCGGCCTTTCCTCCCCTGTGTGTGTGTGAGAATGTGGATGTGTGTATGGGAGAATGTGTGTGTGTGTGCGTGAATGAATGTATGTGTGTATGGGAGTATGTGTATGTGTGTGACACCAGAGGTACCCCCCCCAATCAGTAACCTCCCCCCCAGTCAGTAACCCCCCCCCCAGTCAGTAACCCCCCCAGTCAGTAACCCCCACCCAGTCAGTAACCCCCCCCCCCAGTCAGTCACCCCCCAGTCAGTAACCCCCCCCCAGTCAGTCACCCCCCCAGTCAGTAACCCCCCCCCAGTCAGTAACCCCCCCTGTCAGTCACCCCCCAGTCAGTGTCAGTCACCCCCACCCCGTCAGTGTCAGTCACCCCCCCACCCCCAGTCAGTGTCAGTCACCCCCCACCCCCAGTCAGTGTCAGTCACCCCCACCCCTAGTCAGTGTCAGTCACCCCCACCCCCAGTCAGTGTCAGTCACCCCCCCACCCCCAGTCAGTGTCAGTCACCCCCGCACCCCCAGTCAGTGTCAGTCACCCCCGCACCCCCAGTCAGTGTCAGTCACCCCCCACCCCCAGTCAGTGTCAGTCACCCCCCCACCCCCAGTCAGTGTCAGTCACTCACCCACCCACCCAGTCACCCCTGCCCCACCCAGCCACTCACCCAGCAAACCACTCACCCAGCCAGTCACTCACCCAGCCTCTCTCTCTCTGTGTATCACCCACCCTCTGTGTGTGTCACCCAACGTTTCTCTCCTGTCTCCCCCACACTCTCTCTCCCCCCACACTCTCTCTCTCCCCCCACACTCTCTCTCTCCCCCCACACTCTCTCTCTCCCCCCACACTCTCTTTCTCTCCCCCACACACTCTCTTTCTCTCCCCCACACACTCTCTTTCTCCCCCCCACACTCTCTCTCTCCCCCCCCACACTCTCTCTCTCCCCCCCACACTCTCTCTCTCTCCCCCACACTCTCTCTCCCCCACACTCTCTCTCTCCCCCCACACTCTCTCTCTCTCCCCCACACACTCTCTCTCTCCCCCACACACTCTCTCTCTCTCCCCCACACTCTCTCTCTCTCCCCACTCTTTCTCTCTCCCCTCTCTCTCTCTCCCTCCCCCCACTCTCTCCCTCCCCCCACTCACTCTCTCTCCCCCACACTCTCTCTCCCCCACACTCTCTCTCCCCCACACTCTCTCTCCCCCACACTCTCTCTCCCCCACACTCTCTCTCTCTCCCCCACACTCTCTCTCTCTCCCCCACACTCTCTCTCTCTCCCCCACACTCTCTCTCTCTCCCCCACACTCTCTCTCTCTCCCCCACACTCTCTCTCTCTCCCACACTCTCTCTCTCTCCCACACTCTCTCTCTCTCCCACTCTCTCTCTCCCACACTCTCTCTCTCCCACACTCTCTCTCTCTCCCACACTCTCTCTCTCCCCCACACTCTCTCTCTCTCCCACACTCTCTCTCTCTCCCACACTCTCTCTCTCTCCCCCACACTCTCTCTCCCCCACACTCTCTCTCTCTCCCCCACACTCTCTCTCCCCCACACTCTCTCTCCCCCACACTCTCTCTCCCCCACACTCTCTCTCTCCCCTACACTCTCTCTCTCCCCTACACTCTCTCTCTCCCCCACACTCTCTCTCTCCCCTACACTCTCTCTCTCCCCTACACTCTCTCTCTCCCCTACACTCTCTCTCTCCCCCACTCTCTCTCTCTCCCCTACACTCTCTCTCTCCCCTACACACTCTCTCTCCCCCACACTCTCTCTCTCTCCCCCCCACACTCTCTCTCTCTCCCCCACTCTCTCTCTCTCTCCCCCACTCTCTCTCTCTCTCCCCCACTCTCTCTCTCTCTCTCCCCCACACTCTCTCTCCCCCACACTCTCTCACTCCCCTACACTCTCTCTCTCTCTCTCCCCTACACTATTAGATATTGTGAAGCGGGGGCATCCAGACACTGGTTAAGGGGTTCAGGAAACTAGTCATTCACACCTGGCTTTTAATTCTAGATCTGACATTTACACACACATACACACACACACACGTAAAAAGGACTAATTGTAGTATAATGTAATACAATAAATACATTTGTCAAAAACGAATGTTGTTCTGACTAGGAATTTATTAAATGTATTTTATTTATATATTTTATTTTAAAGCGGGGTTGGGGGCGGGACTAGGGGCGGGACTAGGTGGCGAGTAGATTTTTTGGTTGGGCGAGTAGATTTTTGGGTGATTTGTCGAACACTGTATATATATATATATATATATATATATATATATATATATATAAAGGAACATATTTGTTTATAGAGCTACATGTGGTTTTGAGCATCATCTTCTATACAAAATCAATTCTATTATCAAAGAAAATGTGAGTACATATAGCTTTCTATTGAAATGGGCACTCCTAATGAAAGAGAGGGTTTGTGATCATTTCACTCATCCCCTGTCATTCTTAGTGTTTCATGAACATATACTCACTACATTTATCTATATGATTATGGTCTCACCCACTGTTCTATTATACCTGGATTTATTCATCAGTATTGGCCCTGTATTAGAGCGCCCTTACTACTTTCTATATCCACATTGATCTTATTTTAATTTTAGCCTTAATTATTCACTGAAATCTTACTTTTTATTAATATTTACTGTGTTTTCTAGGATCTTTGTCTGAAAGTTTTCAAAATAAAAAATATAATTATGGAAGATTTTTATACGATTTTATTTAAAAAGGGTTATTGCTTAAAAGGCTACTGTCCCCATTTAAGGGGCATATTCTATCATTGCCGAGGCGGACGATCGGGATGTTTTAAGCCAAAACTCCCCATTGATCTCCATCGGTCCGATCAGCCGTTTCAACTATAATAAGATATATTATAATAAGCCTCAGCCGAAAAAGGCAAAACCTTTCAGTACAGCCATATCCACACCTACACTATTTCTCAAGTGACTCTCCTTCGTTCCTCAACAACAAAGTCTTCACATGTTTCTATATAATACTTCATATTAAAAAACTCATGACAATTAGAGAAACCTCAAAACCTCAACTGTGAAGCATCTTATCCATATCTTTCATTATGTATAGGGGCTCATTGGCTTCTAATGGAGGGAGGGATGTAGCAGTTATATTTAAAGATGAAGTCACCAGTCCAATTAAGGTTTGAGATGGTTTTGTACTGTATATTTGTGTTTACTTTGTCATTTTTGTTTTCAACTTAGCTAAAAATCAATTCAAACACACTAATACTGTACAGGCATACCCCGATTTAAGGACACTCGCTTTAAGTACATTCGCGAGTAAGGACATGTCGCCCAAAAGGCAAACGGCAGCTCACGCATGCGCCTGTCAGCACATCTTGAACAGCAATACCGGCTCCCTACCTATACTGAAGCTGTGCACAAGCGGGGAGACTATAGAGCCTGTTACACATGCATTATTTACATCAGTTATGCACGCATATGACGATA
Source organism: Ascaphus truei (assembly GCF_040206685.1). Classification (NCBI taxonomy): domain Eukaryota; kingdom Metazoa; phylum Chordata; class Amphibia; order Anura; family Ascaphidae; genus Ascaphus; species Ascaphus truei. Next base: position 73,642,003 of record NC_134487.1, on the reverse strand, counting down.
GCAGTACAGTACTGTACATGCATCGATAAGTGGAAAAGGGTAGTGCTTCACTTTAAGTACATTTTCCCTTTACATACATGCTCCAGTCCCATTGCGTACGTTAATGCGGGGTATGCCAGTATATATGAAATCAGCAGGAAACATTCAGCCAAAATACAATCACATTCATTGATAAGACTAAAGACCTCCAGCTACAAATATACTTTGTACTCGTTTATGATTTGCGGGGTGAAAAAAGATGAAACCGCAACATACCAGGTAAACATTTATGAATAGCATTAAATCCAGTAACACTGCCAATCTGTGCATATACCTAAGCTAATTACAATTCATGTTAATTGGCTAAACCATGGGTGCTTAACTGCAGCCCTCAAGACTCCCCAACAGAACAGGGCGTTAAAATCTGACCTGTTGGGGGGTCTTAGGGACTGCAGTTGAGCACCCCTGGCCTAAACCACTCACTACCCAGGGGGTTCAGAGCTCTAAACTCGGTAGCAATGATAACAATCTATCAAGTTGAATGGAGAAAAATGTGAAGAAAGTCCTTCCAGACCATGTAAAAGTTGACATTTCCTATCAGGACTGATATAACAACTCTCTAGTTTGACATTCAATTTGGTAACATCCACATTAATAATAAACATTGCATCCTAGGGGAGCTGTATAAAACCAAGCACAAACACAGCAGGAGTCTTGGAAAGTAAAACTATACCGGTGGCACATGAAAATAATGGCTGGTATTTTCCACCTACTGCACTATCATTATTATCTATATAAAACAGTCTTTAACCCTAGCATTACAATGGTTTGTTCCCGTGTGACGTAATCCCACCAATCAGCATACAATGTGCCAGCAGTTTCTTTCAGAAAGAGCACTAACAAAATGTATTGTGTGTACCAAGAGCACTGCTAGATATGATCGTTTCTGTAATACAGGGGCCAGCAAATAGCATAAAATGCAGGTGACAAAATACTGTACCTTGAAATACTAACAAAAAAAATTCTGTCTCAAAACAGTGTTTTAAGATGTGTTCATCTCTAGTTCCTTACAGTAGGTTGGCTTTTTATAACCAAATACATTTAAGTTAATAACTGTGAATATTAATTAGGTTTCATTTGTAGTCATGGTATATGACTTGATTTCATACGATGATAACTCCATGACCTTTCTATTATTTAGTGTGCTTGAAGAGAAAACAAATATACGTCGGAGATATTAAACAATATAGTTTTAAAATAGATTTCAATTTCTTATATGCCAAATTAAACACATGATGCTACATAAATAGCTGGCGTGAATGCTTTGTCGAAATATTTTTATTGCACCTAATTAATTATATATATATATCTAATACAATACATCTAATACAATACAATACATCTAATACAATTAAGATTAGTGTTATATATATATATATATATATATATATACACTAATCTTAATTGTATTAGATTCTATTAAGCATTATTGTAACCCTTGATGGTATACAGAAATGTGACTGATTCTATTTAGGAAAATCCTGAATTAAATAATTCAGGATTTTCCTAAATAGATACGTTCCTAAGTCTGAAATGAATCATCCTCGCCCTAATGAAGGAATTTACTTCCAGCTTACATATTGTTGTAAGACAGAGTCTATCAGTCCAAATGACCTCCAGAAGGGAGTAAATGTTCCCTAGATATGAGGATGCACAAAAATCATGCTGCTTAGCTCATTAATTTCCGTGCAAGTTATTAAATGTGAGCTGATCTGTGGTCTCCCAATGTCTGGGCACCAACTAGTTACAAAGATATGTGTAGTTTATTGGTGCTGGTTTTGACACAAAACTACAAATATTGCGGTGAGGATACCAGGGTCAACAATAGAAATGATTGTTTCCCCAATTTACCCGGTAATTTCCTGGTCTGTCCGGACATGCTGCTCTGCATGGCCCCAGAAATTGGTCCTACCGATGAGATCTTTTGGTGCCCTGGTTCAGGTAAGGTTAAAAAAAAAAAAGTCCTGCCCAGTAGTTATGTTTGTGAAAAAAAATCATGATTTAAGGGGGGGGGGGAAGTGTTGGGATCTAGTCCTTTGGAGTCAAAAGTACACTGTTTTCAGCTCTGTGGACCAGCTGATTCCTGAGATACTTACCAATCTAGTTGGCAGTATTTTCCTCCCCTTTATTGAAATCAAAATGGCCATCAAAACTTACAGGTCCCAGTGGCCAATTGGAAGCCACAACATCATCGGGGGAATGATGTTGCAGCTTTCTGTTGGATGGCCATTTAAATGACCATAAGGGAAGACCAGTAACTAAACAAGTATGCATTTCAGGAAATGGTGGAGAGGTGATCCCCGGAGCTAAAGATAACATGGTTCAAGCTTCGGAGGACTCGCCAGTTCAAATTATGTGGGGAAAAAAAAAAGTATAGAGCTAAATTGGAAGGATTTGCAGCTTTAAAGAAGAGGGCATTTGCTTAAAGAAGAGGGCATTTGCTCTCTTGAGAAAGGCAGTTTTACTGCTGAAACGTTGGATTCCTTGGCACATTAAACTTTTTTTCATTCATGATTAAGACCATGTGCCTGATTCTTTTTCTTCACTGGATCACTTTGGGACGTCAGGAGCTCCCCAGAACCAGTACAGCGGCAGTTAAGTACCCCACCATCACCTATATTTTTGAGTGCGTGCACTACCTCCTTTCCAGGCATTTGCTCTCTTACCATGACTGCTACTTGGTACTCTGCATCTGAGCAAGTGACATCACAATTACTGACTGGGTCGCTAGCAGTTTCTGATCTGTAGTTATTTGAAGCTTGTTGCCTTAGTTACGAGATCCCTCCAGGTCATGAGATATTGACTTCTATCCTATCAGGATAGAGATAGTCAATGAGATATTGACTATCATCCTATCAGGCATGATGCATCTGTCTGGTCTTAAAGGCAGGCTCCAATGAACAAATTGCATAGTAAAACTTCAAGCCCTGTTTGATCAATGGATCTTTTAAATAAAGTTTTACTGTTATTAGGAAAAGAAAAAAAAAAGACTGTGTGTGCCAAACGATCCTTAGTTTTGTTCAATTGATACATCAGTAACAAAAAAAGTGCACTTGTACAAAAAAAATAAATGAATGCCAGCCTTACTTTCATCTTGGTGAACAGTAGGTGGTCACTTTGGATTTGTGATCTCACTGTATTAGAGAAGATACAGGTCACACAGCTACACTGTGATTGCTCATTAATCTTTTTTTTGCATTGGATAAATGGCTGTAGTATACGGTACTGTATAACACTGGTTAGTGAAGAAAGAGAACGTAGGTGGTTTTGGCACATCAAAGAGATCAGTGATGAATTTCAGCACTTACTGTAGCTGATTATACATAATATATGGGAAAAGTGAACTACTGTGACATTTATTTTGTATAGTAGCCTGGTTTTTCCTGTTAGAAATAGCATCAAAAACTCAACATTGCTTCCCCCAGCCCCCTGGAATAATGCAAAAATATGATGTTTATCTTATTGTTAATTCTGTATATAAAATTAATTGTTTCTCGTTGTCTATTCAATGTATTCATTGTATACCTTCATTGGAGTCACGAAATATAGTTAAAATAAAAAACAGTGGGTGAAAATGATGCATACACCCAATAAACAACTATATATATTTTATATATATATATATATATATATATATATATATATATATATATATGCTGGAGGCAGTTTTCCATAATTTTACATCTAATATGTCAAATGTTGACGTTTAAAGTGATTCCATGGGACTAAATCGGTGGCAGCTTTTAAAAACAGCACTTCCCCCTCCATTTTTGCGATGATCTCATCTATTCATAAAATATTAAAAGTGAAGTCTCAAACTTCCTGACATCTATGAATTAAAAAACATTTGCCTGTTGCACTTTATACCAGTGAGCCCTTATTCACCGCCATACCAGGTGCCTTTTTATATGCTGAGACTGCTAAATATCTCTTGAAACAGAGTGAGTGATAAAAAAGAAGCACTAAGTAATACAATCCTCATTCAGTTTGCATTGCTGGATTAAAACAATATACAGTAATTGTTACAGATCCATATAACTATTACAGAGCAACTGTGGGCTCTTCCACTAAGGTGTGTATTCTGGTTACTTTTTAAAGCATGCGAAAAAGAAATAACAATATATACAACTAAATATTGTAATGTTTTCAAATATTATACTGAAAAAGAAAATACTCGGTAGTCCAGATAAATATGACTTAGAATAACATAATAATTAGCTGTCAAAACCAATGTTTTGTGTGTGCACATCCAGATGTCAACGCTACAGGGATACAATCCGCTATTCGATAATGCAAGTTGACCAGCTGCCAAATGTGCCCGGAAACAGTTGGTGCTTCCACTAGAGATATTAGCTTTTCATGCCCCATTGCTGACTAAAAGTATATACTGTACTATGCCAAGTGGTTTTGAAATGAGCACCTGCTTTCAATATGAACTTTACAGTTTTTGGAAAGCTATTCTATATGTGCCCATACAGTGAGGCAATGTGTAAGTGAGTATGCAGCTGGCAAATGAAAATGTTCACAATAAAGGCAGATATAGTACAAACTTTAGCTACATTTTCCCACTAACATGACCTTAAAAAGGTCCACCAGGTGAGTAGAATGTTGGGTTTTCTGTGAAATGTGGCATTATTGTATTGTATGTCTTTATTTGTATAGCACCATTAATGTACATAGCGCTTCACAGTAGTAAAAGGAGATTCCTACTTCTGACACTTGGGTTCCTTGTTTAAAACATACTGTAATAACAACAACATTGGGCTGTAGCAATAAATATATACCGCAGCAAACACTATTTTCCGGAATTTGGAGTATATTGCCTGGGTACTACGTAATAATACGTTATTGTTCCAGTGTTCTTTGTAAATTCACCCGTTTCTATTGATCTACAGTTAAACAAACGTTTTAAAAAATACCTTTCCTAATGGGTGTTATGATGTAATTTTGTAATAACTGCCTAAAAAACTGTGCAATAACAGAAACTCAGCTACTTTGTGCAAAGATGAAAGTCACAATAATACCCAGAAATAAACAGCATTTGTTAAACTCGTCAATGCAATTCTCTGTCGTGTTTACTGTAACTCTGGCTCTGAGGTTTGTAAATCTTATTTATGTTATTATTAATAATAATAATACTTGTTACTAGTAATTATATATATATATATATATATATATATATATATATATATATATATATATATATATATATATATATATATGTCCAGCATAGATGATCCATTTCACACTGTATATAGAGTATAGCATATTGTACTATAAATAACTGTAGAAACTATACATGCTGTATAAAAACTAAATATGACTGTGTATGCATATATTTTTAAGTTGCAGCAGCAGCAGTAATGATTGGATTAATGAAGCATTCATTTACCAGATGGGATATTCCCTTTCAGCTGTAATACAATATGGCAATGTGGCACATAAATATTTTGTTTAGTATCGCCACTGTGCTTTATGGTTACTAACTACAATTTAGAAAATAAGCATCTAAAATCTTTTAGTATTAATCGTGCTTTCTTAATTAATGATTTGAAAGCTACAAGTATGGATGGGAACATTTATTGTGATGAATATTTAACCTAAATCCCTGTTGCTCCTCTGACCTTAAAACTCTCTGTCTGAGCACTCCCCACTGGTTACAGATTAGGGGACAGAGGTGGAATTTCCAATATCTGAGCAAACCCTAAAAGCCCTTTATTTTTGGAACGCTTGAAAGCTCTGAGTGTGCATTATCAGCACATATATCTGTGACAGCAATGCTACTTTGCAGCCCATTCCTAGCTAGAGATGTGGAGCTGACAGGATTCCATCAAAAGATGGTGTTGAATTGTAGAGTTGAAACTAGATTAGTTGAACATATAAAATTGTCTGCACATTGTAAAATTGATCTCTGCATGTGTGCTTATAAAATAACATGCCTAAGGAATATATGCCATGCAAATTATTTAAACATAAATCTAAATAGTTAAAAGCAGTACATACAAAACTATATGTGGAACACGTGGGATAAAGGAGCTGTTGTCGGCATTTGTTTTGTTTACTTAAAGGCACTGAGATAATTATCTGTTACCCACTCATTTCCCCAGTCCAGGCGAGCAGTGATGTGTCGTTTCACATCCTTCATTCGGTCGTGAGTCAGATGTCCCACAAGTACTTGCCTACGCAGATCCAATATCTCATTCATTATGTGCCCCAGACGGTGGAAGAGATCCCCTTCATTTTTCTACCACACATATAAAAACAAATGACACATATTGTTATTGAACAATTTCATAGCATTAACAATAACTGCTTTCAGAATCTGTCTGTTCTGTGCACACTTCACATTTGCTCATTGGTTGCTGGGAAAGAGAGCTTGCTACCTTCCTTAACTTTTGATTCAACAGTATCCAGTTAATTCAACAGCTCTGTCCATGTGAGACATGAAAAGGTGTAATTTTTCTGCAAAAAAAAATACATTCACCCTCGTTTGTCTTTATTTGTTTGTTTTTATTTAATTCTGCCAAAGAATTCTAAAACACTTCCATTTTGTAACTTCATATATGACCCAGCAGCCTATACAGTAGCATGTCACAACCACATCACTTCAATCTAATAAGGTGTCGTTTCACCTGTGACTACATGTGTTTCAGTCGTGTAAGGTTAATTTTTTAGCATAGGTTACTACGTTTTTAAGGTAACTGGCTAACTGAGTCAGCAACACCTGAAGGCAACCCTCGAAGTGCTGAAAATAATTGCTATGTCGAACGTTTGTCAAAACCATATTGTGTGTAAGTGAAATAAAGAAATAAAGCAGTAGCTTGTGTATAGAGGAACCATTATGAAAATACATGTGTTGTATTGAGTACTGTTATTAGTATAAGAATGGATTTCTGTTATTAGTATAAGAATGTATTTCTAGTCCCTAAAGTTTCTTTATCTCTAACACAAGCCATACCCTGAGGGACAATTTATTAACCAATTATTTGCCATAAGAAACCTTCTGGCACCGGAGAACACCTTAAAGCCCCTGAATTTAATGCTTAGTAAATATGGGCCAAGATTCTCACAGGTACTGGGACTGACCGACATTTCTACTGGATACTGGTAAGTTTAAGATGAATGGCTGAGGAGCACGGGGGCATCAAGATGGTGGGCCCAACATTGGTCTCTCGGTTATTGCTGAAGAGTAATTCTTTATACATGCTTTTCCTTGCACAGAGTTAAGGGACAATAAATGTACAGTAATCCAGCAGAATATTCATTCCGGTAAGGCTGGGAAGATGAAAAGCAATGCTTTAGCATCTAATCTTTCTTATTCCATCAAAAGACAACTATTATTTCTACCTCTTCTCAGATGTAAAATGTGCTTACATTTTATTTGCCATATTTATTCTTAATATTATGACAAACAACCTTCACATACTCATTAAATCTAGCTGTTCAGTCAACTTTCTAACGGTTTGCTACACAATTTTTACACATTAAAATGTCAAATTACATAACAAAAGAAGACTAAAAACGAACAAAAATTTGCTAAATGTAACATACATAACTTAATATGAAAAAATGACAAACAAAGAAAATACAAGTTGACTGTAACAGAATTGAAACGAAAATAATTTGGTATGAAAATAACAAAAACAAAAATGAATCTTGTAGCAATTACTTTACAAAGTCGAAATGAGTTATTTTACGCAGGTTGTGAGACATTTTAAATAACCGTATGTCAAGGGATCTAGCTTATGCAGAAATGCGTTGCAGTAACGTGCAGTAGAAGTTTAAGCTGAAAAATATCATACTGTATATACACCAAGTTCAACCTCTTGCTAAATTCCACATGGGTATATTTATATTGTAAATTTATTTTTATTGATCCAGAGGAACACACACAAAACAGTATAACATTTACTAATTATATTTTACAAACAATTTTTCCTGACAAATGAAATCACTCCCTGGATCAGTGCCTATTCTTTATAGTCCTTCTTTCTAAAGATAAAAATGTTTGGTGCTCAAAAATTTTTTTTGGGGAGGAATAGATTAGAATGTGACCCATTTTTCACCAAATGTTCCCGTCTTTTTCTACTTTGTTATGACATTTTTTCACCAAATGTTCCCGTCTTTTTCTACTTTGTTATGACATGGTGCATTGATGCACCCATTCCAGTTGTTTCCTCAAGTACTAGAGGACATTTTAAAGACATCTAAGACATGTTTTCTATACAGTAGCTGTACTACTAATTTGACTACTCAATTAAATGTCATAATAATTAGGGTCATTCAAATGAAAACTTGGTCCAGTTTTGCTACATATCCATTTCACACTTTCACCAACACCTTTACAAGGGACTTTCAATTCGGTTTTAACTTCATTGCCACCTCTGGCAGTAAAGCGGCTACATTTAGATTTTCATATAAGCATTCTCATGCACCGCCTCTATTTACCGGATTGCTCCAAAATAACTCAAAACCACAGAAAAAAAAAAGAATAAACCTCTAAATTAACAGCCAAGCCACGTGTTTAATCTTACCATGTTTCACTATCCTCCATTTTGTCTGGCTAATAATTCCCCCAATTTGTCTACCTTTTTGCATTTGCATGCACTTAAGTTTGCAAAATTGTTTAAAATGCTATTCTACCTCTCAACATCTTGCTGTTTTATTACCCATGTGTGTTATACTTGACAGTACTAATGGCACTACCTGACCTTAATATGTTTGCCTTCCCACTTGCTGTTATTCCCTTGCCGCTTCTCCATCGCTATGACTGACTTATAGATGTTTGTTCATTGTATTTGGTTCCTTTAATTATCTGGGGATTAATCCAATAGTTAAAGACTAGGGCTTGAGATTAAAGCAATATAATAGTGTTTACAATGAAAATATTATGTACTCTTAATATCAAATGACACTGTGCAGGATATCAACTTGAAGAATCTCATTTCTATCCAAGGTATTTTACTTTACTCAAACCTGTATATCATGGGATTGTAAGCTCCTCGGAGCAGGGACTCCGCTTCCGAAATGTTACTTTTATGACTGAAGCACTTATTCCCATGATCTGTTATTTGTATTATTTGTTATTTATTTGATTGTCATGTGTATTACTAATGTGAAGCGCTATGTACACTAATGGCGCTATATAAATAAAGACATATATACTTGCCAGACTATTACCCCAGGATCACAATCACCAGACAGAACAAGATGGTTAAATAAAAAAGTTTATTTCGTCTGGAGTCAACAGGTAGCAATACAGATGTAAAACACAATTCAAACTCACCAAGACAGGAGAGTTACTGTAAACTACCAGTTCATTGGGTGCTGGTTGTAAACCTCTCTTCTCCCTGTCACTCCAACAAATTTTCTGATTTCCTCCTCCCATCTTACTTTTGGTCGTTGTCTTGGTCTATTGGGTCTGTTGTATCCAACTAAAAAATATGCTCTCCATCCTATCTTCATTCTCCAATTGATTTATTTCAAAAGGAATTTGTTTCTTGCCAGCTAAGGTAGACATAGTATTCGACTTCTTCTAGTTCTATTCCCTTGATTTCAATCTTTGCAGAGTTGACACATTTGTTCAAGATCACTTTGGTCTTGCTTAGTTCATTTGCAGGCCTACTTTCTTACTTTCCTCAGCGACCTCTCCGATTTGTTGCTGTAGGACTTGTGGCAAAAATAACAATGTAATCTGCAAATCCTAGGTAACTCAAGTATTCATCATTGATTTTGATTCCTTTTATCTCCTAATTTAAATGTTGAACAATTCTTTAAGTGTTGCTGTGGAAAGCTTTTGGTGATATGGTGTCTCCCTGCCGCTCTTCCTTGCTGATACTTATCTTTCTTCTATATTCATATAATCGAATGGTTTATATGGCATTCTCGTAAATGTTGTTTATAATATCAACATACGCTTTTTAACATTTTGTCTTCTTAATGCACCTAGGACTGGTGAGATGTAAAGAGAACCAAATGCTTTATGAATCCTAAGCAACGTGATAGATCGTATTCATTACGTCGGGAAATCACTTCTTGTACAACTTGGATGTGGTCCATTTTTTATTTATTTATAGGAAGTAATAGTGTTACCTCTCATTTTCAAGTATGAGAATGAGAGTTACCTCTCTTTTTTTTTTTAGTTTCTTTTTTTATTTGGGATATTGCATTAAACAAATCATCACATTATGGTAGTTACATTTACATGGTACATACTATACATTTAATATTTGGACAATATAGACCAACATTAGTGTAGAACATAGAAAAAAAAAACGTGTACAAGCTCCAAGAGGTTTAGTCAAAATGCCTTGAAAGCAATAATAAATAATGTAATCACAGGAGTTGACACTGGATAATATGGATTGAAGGGCTGCGCAGTAACAGAGTAAATGCAGGTTACTAGGGGTAACAAGGAGGGATTACAGTGGGGACAGATATTAGTGATAAGCGATCACTCCGTCCCCCTAGCCCTGGCTATGCCCGTTGTGGAGTACACTCTACTCACGATAGGAACACCGCCTTGATCCCCTTCCTTCCAGCTGCAGCCCTGACGCTGCCAGTGGTGTCTCCCTTAGGCATCCGGTGGTGGTACTGATCCTCTCAAGCAACAACAGGAAAAGGTAAGGATCGATTATCCAGCCGCTCCGTAGCAAAAATAGAAGGCACACACCAGCAAAAAAACAAACAGCACAGACTACTCTCCCACGCGTTTCACTCCCACTGTGGCGCTTTTTCAAGGAGTAACGAGATGGGGGAGGTCCTGGGTATTTAACACTCTCCCCGTCATACAAGACAGCTGTTTTAAATAATTAATTAACCCCTTTTGCTGGTGAGTGCCTTCTATTTTTACTACGAGCTGCTGGATAATCGATCCTTACCTTTTCCTGTTCCAACATTAGTGTAGTTCTACTGAATATTAACTCCATGTGTTTTAATACCTTTTGTGGGAAGAATCAGAGGAAAAACAATAGTAATATGCCTTGACGCCTTCTCCCCTTTCCTTCTTTCTTTGTTTCAATGCTATTTGGTTAGTTACTACCCCTTCATTCATAGTTGGCCTTTTTTCCTCCCAGAACATGGGATAGACATTAACATCCATAACATATTAATTCACTTCCAATTCTACACCACAATCTCTATTTCTTGGCCCTTGCCTATGCCAGCAATTATAGCATTAACCTTGAATTAACCATGAATTAACCAGGAATCACCCATGAGTTAACCATGTGCTAGTCATGGGTCAATCATGGATTAGGTGACTCGGTGTTTCCCTGCACTTATTCCTTTACTTTAGCTCTGGTTCATATATTCTAAGATTCATTATGTCTGTTTGTTTCTAAACTTTTCTTGTTCCTGGGGAGCAAACAAGGAGATAACCATTCCCCACTTTGATTCAAATTGTGTTATTTTATATTTTTTACCTCTCATTTTCAAGTGTGTCCTTGGCACAGCTTTATGATGACAATACATACAGCTGAACCCCGTTATAGCGCGACCCGTTATAACGCGGTTTTCACGTGGCTCTCGTTTAATTTTATTTTTTTTAATTTTTTGCACACTGCACACACTGCACACTCTCACTGCACACACTCTAACTGCACACACTGCACACACTGCACACACACTCCCAGCACTCACTCCCAGAACTCACTCCCCAGCACTCACTCCCAGAACTCACTCCCCAGAACTCACTCCCAGCACTCACTCCCAGCACTCACTCCCAGCACTCACTGCGTGCACACTCTCACTGCGTGCACACTCTCACTGCGTGCACACTCTCACTGCGTGCACACTCTCACTGCGTGCACACTCTCACTGCGCACACTCTCACTGCGCACACTCTCACTGCGCACACGCTCACTGCGCACACTCTCACTGCGCACACGCTCACTGTGCACACTCTCACTGCGCACACTCACAGCACTCACAGCACACTCTCACAGCACACAGCACACTCACAGCACACAGCTTTCACAGCACACAGCACTCACAGCACACTCTCACAGCACATAGCTCTCACAGCACACAGCACACAGCACTCACAGCACACTCTCACAGCACTCACAACACACTCTCACAGCACTCACAGCACACTACACCACACCTCCCACTCCCCCTCCCTACCTTTGGTGTCGGCTGCTGAGATTGGAGCAGAGCTGGCATCAGGAGGAGGGGGGGGTGTCGGGAGGAGGGGGGGTGAGTGAGGAGCAGGCTGGGACTCGGTGGGCCACGTGGGCTATGCCGCGGAGGGCCGGTAGGTGTGGGGGCCGAGGGGGGGGAGGAAATGGATGCCGGTGGTGGGAGGTATGGAGCATGTTGCGGCTGGACTCGCCGTTACTAATGGACGTGTAGGGCTTCCGGCCACCTCTTCCTTCCTTCCTGCCTTCCCTCCTCACTCCCTCCCTTCCCTCCTCACTCCCTCCCTCCCGATCAGGCGCGCGGCGGCCATGTTTTTTTTTAAATTAGCGCGACCCCGGTTCTAGCGCGGTCGGATCGGGTGGCCCACGAGGACCGCGCTATAACGGGGTTTAGCTGTAGTTACATTAAATGAACATAGGTTATACATTCAATTTACAGACATTTCATGGGCAGTGTGGCAGGACGGCCTGTAGCCGAGGTCAGGGAACAGTCCACACGTGTAGTTTCAGGATAAATTAAAACGTTCAGTGGCTTTATTTCTCCACAGCATGTGGGTACACTGTCCCTTTAAACAAAAACAAATCCTGCTCCACATTGGGAGAACTGACTAACACTCCAGGCCTATCTAGCAGGCTGGCTGGCTAAACCATTTACCAAACCGTAAGTGTATTTTAAGCAGTTAGGAAAACAAATGAACAAGTCTTACTTTGGTTGAAGTAGTTAGTTTGGTGAAACCGTCTGGCTAGCAGCTCACATAGCAGAGTTCTCTGGTCTAAGGCAGCCAGCCACTGCCAGTAACAACATCCTGTTATACCTTGCTGGTTATCAGGTGTCAGCTTGCCTCCTGATTACCTAGCTTCCTCCTGAGTTAACCTTCTGAGTGCTGGATGAAGCACTCAGACATATGTTTCCCAGGCATAACTGATAGGGGTTGACTTCACCCTGTCACAGGCAGTTAGAGTGAATATACGTTTATGGGAATTGTAACAGAGCATCCCTAACATCAGCGAACAGCAGCAAACGGCTGACATCCTTTGGTTTCTTCTATTGGGGAGACTTGTGTTGTCTCATATCAAAGACAGTCACCCTGAGGTGAAGCTGGAAGCAAACAGAACCACCCAGCAAAAATTCAAGGGGGAGGAGAAAGTAAAAAAATCTAGGTTTTTCAAGTTACGTCTCTCCTTTCTTGATGAAATAACCCTACTCCTGTTGGCTTAGTGGACAGGAGCAGTGAAGGAGAAGCATGGTGGGGAGACTCCCGAGGTGAAGTGATAGCATTGTGTTATATCCACTGCAAAGTCCTGTTTGTTCTCTAGGCTGGGCAAAATACAGGGTCCATTGTAGCAAATTAAAAAAATATATATTTGCTAAAACATGTAAATGATTGGAAGTAGACTGACTGGTCTGTAGTTTTTAAGTCTTCTTTGTCTCCTTCCTTATGGATGAGGGTAACTATAGCATGTACCCATTGTTCTGGAATGTTCCTGTTGTTCAAGCAGCGTGTAAAAAGTTGTGCAAGGATTTGCTCTACTTCCTGAGGATCTTTCAAGATTTCAGTTGTAATTCCATCTTCCCCGGGAGCCTTCCCATTCTTCCTGGATGTAAATGCCTTTGCCACTACATCTGGAAGGACACATGGGACATTATTTTGTAGTTTCTTCTGGCCCTTCCTCTGTTTGATTATGTCCTGTGTCATCTCTGTTCTAGTACAATTTCATGTAAAAGTTCTCAACTCTCATTCACGTGCACAGTCTTGTAGTGTTGATCTGTCCTCTTGTTTGAGTACAATGATTTGCTTCTTCCCAGTTATAAGTAGTTGCTTCATCACCTTTAAGCTTTTATCTTCGATAGTCTTCTTCACCATATCACAGTTACTTACAGCTTCATTATGCATTTGCGGATCATCTTGCACAACTCTGCATATTCAATTCTTGTTCTTGCATCATGGGATTGCTTCATTTAGATATTTTCTTATCCTGTTTTTTGTTAGCAATTTCTCAATTTTTTCTGCATTTCCAACTATAATCTTCATAAATTCTTCATAATTGTTTGTTAAAGGGTCCCCGTGCATTTCAAACTAGCTTAAGTGATTTTTAGCTTTTGCTGACACTATTTGCTGTTATTCTTGAAGTTTTTTATGTTGATGTTTTTTCGTCTTTAAAAAAAAAAAATCAGTTTTCTTCTTGCTATCTTTGCATTCAAATGTAATTTGCAGTGAACCAATAGGTGATCACTCCTGGTATTAAAACAGCTAAGCATTGTTCAGTCTTCTATCTGGAGTTTCTTGCTAACTAGGCTATGGTGAATTTAATTCTTGATTCCATTTGGTCCTTTCCATGTTCATTCTCTATTTGGATTCTTCTTAGATAATGAATTCATGATGTAGAAGTTTTCACATTCTGCAAATTCTATTCCGCATCCATGTTTATTCGTTATGAATAACCATACTTACCAACCAATGCTTTGTCTTTCTGATGAGCACAAATCTTTACATTGAAATCTCCCATACTGATATTGGTGATCATTTCCTTTTTTGCCAAGTTAGTTGATTTCATGGTAAAAGTCTTCCACTTCATTATCTGTGTGACTTGATGTTGAGGCACACACTTGGGTTATTTGAAGCCTGTATTTCTTTGTCAACTGAATAGCGATTCTGACTGCTCTTTCTGATGAGTTTTCATACTCCACTCTGTTGTTTCTCCACCTCTTGTTAACGAAGAAGCCTACTCCACTGATTCTCCCATTCTCTGTACCTCTGTAGTATAATAGGTGTCTGATTTTGAGCTCAATGAGACCTTCATCTTTTCTTCTTACTTCACTAAGGCCAACAATATCCAATGTAATCTCTTCAAGTTCTTCTTCCAGTTCTTGGAGTGCTGCTTCACTGGAGAGAGTCCAGCATTTGTAGGTAGCCAGATTGAAATTTAAATGACATCTTTTGTTTAAGTTCCGGGGATTCTCAGCACCCTCTGTCTTCATGTCTTCTTCCGGAACACTGTCAAGTTAATGAACAATCCAGCCTCCGGAAAACGAAAGTCATTGCTTTTTGTTGTATTCCATATTTGGGGGTTGAGGCCTTACTTGCCATGCCAGCCTCATTTGCATGTTGACAAGTACCATTTCCATTTTAGCCTTGTATATTGTTCAAGCTTTAATAGTATTGTTGAACCTACCCACACAAGTCCCACTATACATCTTCTGAACACCCATTGCCACCTTCCCGCCACTTTGAGTCAATGAGATATATATACACACACACACACACACACACACACACACACACACACACACACACACACACACACACACACACAATGTCAAGATGAAGTAAGTGTTTCATAATATTGTGAAGATGTTTCCCAGTATGGGGAAAAGTTAAGCGCAATACTAAAATTGTCTCCAGCACAGAGAAGCGGCATTACATCCTATTGAATAAGAGCCACAGGGACATAATGTGAATTGCCATAAGTGTTATTGAGCAGACACTAGTATTTGAGCCTGATTCACCTGCTTCATTATCACTAATCCACACATTTTATCATACACAACTCCTCCTTCCATACTTTGTTGTTGGCAATGGTTATAAAATAATTGTTTGTGTTTTTGTTGATTATGCTTTTCTATGAGTACCACTCCCAAACTATGAACCAATATATGTTTTGTTTTCATATTCACTTTCCCAATATCCCAATATTTCTGAGGTGCTAGGGAAGCACAAATAATAGTGTGCTTAAAAATGAGATCTATCAACTTTAATAGAAACAAACATGAGATTACACGTGAATGACTAAAATTCTAGTTACGTTTTGTGATTTAGGTCTATGGTGGCAACAGTGAGGTGACTTAACAGATCTCACTTTCTAGAACTCACCACATAAAGCTGTTTCCACATTGTGCCCCAGTCTCTCAATGTTGATGTCATCTCTGTAATAACCGCATCTTCTGTAGGAATAACCATCTCAAACTGCCTGTGAGAACAAAACAAAAAAATTCACACATTTTATAGCAACAAAATGCTTCTTAATGGGTATATAGCATGCCGGACAAGCATGGACATAGGTTTAGTTGGAATAAAGGGTGCAATGCAAGATTACTGCCCTCTGTATAGCTTTCTTACCTGATAGTGGTTCTAATTTTCACTTTGGCTTTTTTTTATATTATTATTAATTCACATATGTTTTTCTTCTCAAGACTATTTTTATTTTGTTTTACAAATTGCTGGTTGTAAGAAGAATGTACATTTATTTTCTGTTTAAAAATTCTACCCCACTTGTCAACATAAAATCCTTCTAAAAAAAAAAAAAAAACATACAGCTAGTCTAATTATTTTTTTAAGCCAACAGCAAAAACGTTGAACTCTATGTCCTTTTTTGAAGTTGGATAAAAGCAGAAATAATATACAACAAATAATGCATTGATGACTGCAATTGTCCAATCTGAATTTATGGTTCCGAAAGTCTATATGTACCATTTTAAAACTAGAGCAAAGCCTACAAATATATTCCCAATGTCATTATTGAAATCTCCTCATACTATATTTGAAATATGTCCAATGAGATAAATCATACAGTCATACTTCCAAGAGCTTTTAGAGTCATATCCATGTCAGTGAAATCAAAGGTTACCAGACACTAAAAAAAGATCAAAAAAGGCATACATCCCCATAGATCCTGACAGAGGCACTCACATAAAAAAAGCTATGCTTAAATCTATTATCATTTCTCTTACAGGCATGTTTTACATTGTAAGATGATGCCAACCGCAGAAGTGAAATAGTTGATTTATTGTACGTATGTCACACAAGGTGGCAATATCTCTCCTATCATCAGCTTAATACCAAAATTGCTTTGATATGAATACCACATGGGCTACATTCAATAAAATATGAACGCATGTGGCATGTTTAGCTAAATATGTATTTTGTATGCTTTTTTTGAACAGCAATTTGTATTGATTATGCATTATTATACAACAGAATCTCTAAGACATGGGTTAAAAATCCCTCTGAGATATATAATTTTCTATAAGAGAAGTCATGGATTGCAGACTAATGACCAATTGTGTTGCTCCCTGCAGAGTATATTTATTGAAGTTCTGAATAGCACAGCAGGTGCAGGAGGTATATGATGTGAAGATCAAACTGAAGATACAGCCTTGTGTTTCAATTAAAAGGGCTATTTAAACCGCACAAACTAATGATTTTGGAAAGAATCTTAGACCTTTATTTTCCTTTCGTCTGTAACTAAAGATGTTGCAGAAATAACCATTTTCAATACCTAAGAACATAGGCAAATGCTGGATACAAAATTCGTTTAATGTCAGACATATATTCAATGTATATTTCACACATTCCACACAATATACAATGCTGATGCTGCTGTTGCTGTTTCTAACCTTACATTTTAACGTAATTTTGAATATTTCAAACTCTTACCCCTAGATTCAACCTTATTGAATTTAAGCTTCGAATCTGAGCAAAAGTCAAAGCAAACCCCAAAAAGGGTCATTTGTTTTTTCTTATTTTATTTTATTTATTTTTTTAGCCTTTCTTGTGTTTTAAAAATAAAATTAAAATTCTTCAACTTTAAATATGCAATCTTTTGAAAAATTGGGCCAAAATTAGATTTTTGTCCCCGTCATGAAAAAAAACCCCAAAAAGAACAAATGTTTTAAAAACGTAAAATTAATTTTTTCTTTTTTAGACTAAAAACACCCATGAACGGTTAATAGATATGAACAGTGCAACCATTATGCAGAGTACAAATGTAATATATAAACATGAAAAAAAAACAGTTATTCTTTTTATTGTGCAGCTTCGACAAAAACAAATTATTATTAATAATGCATTGTGAAAATGCTATTGACTAACTGTGATAATAATGTGCATGATAAAAGCGAAAATGTCAAATTATTACAACATGCTGTCTCGCATTTAAAATAAGCTATATACCAGAAAAAAGAAAAGGTCCATTATACTACCAATAATTCTAATTATAGACTTTAATCAATAAAATGTAATGTTACAGCAAATATCCGTAATCTTAACATAAGTCTATTAACAATTAATATTACATGTATATTGGCATTTTTTTTATTTTATTATTATCTTCACGTTTAGGAACGTAGGAGAAGCACCTCAAATATTTTATACTTATGCTTGTCTTCACAAAGTTCATAAGATTTCAGGTGTTTCACAGACCGGAAAGTTAGCCCCCCTACTTTTTATATAATATGGCTGGTAACAAACAGTTCATGATACAATAGCCATGAGCACATCTACTCAACAGCAGATTGCTGAATTTACTACATTAGGCCACGCTCGGAGAAGGTGATGAAACACGCAATGGACCAAAAAGTGGTCCTGAATGTTTGTCTTTTTCCAGATAAAATCCAACCCTTTTAAGGGCCGGGTCAATGATTTTCCATGTGTTATCCTAAAAAATATCTGATTTACAGTTAGTTTTCCTGCCTTTATTTGTTGCGTGTTAGCAATAAGTCAGTCAGTAAGGCCACGATTATAGTGGTGGTGTGCAAGCGCACGTCGGAGCGTGTGACGTCACACGCACCTCTTGCTCTTGCGAAACATGCACTGAGGTTGGAGGCGATCAGGAGGCGTGGCGGACCTGTCACCAGGCTGGTTCGCCCTCATGTGACGCGGTCGTCGTGCTGCAAAACAATTTCATTTATCTCCTCTTATCTGTCGCTCCGTAGTGCTTGATCGTGCACCTTCATTGGTCTACATTAAGTTGTTCCGGTGGCACACGGCATCGTGCGCATGCGCGCCACCACTATAATCGCAGCTTAAGGCTTGAATTAATACAACTTAACACTTATTAAATATGTTAAAGACAGTCTTGTTAATTTGTTTTTTTTAACAAATTGCATTTATGTTTTACTTTTCTTCTTTATCACACACTTCAGTTTACTCGTTATCAGGGCCGCTGACAAGGAGGGACAGCACATGTCCCTGCACCGAGCCCTGAAAATATACCAGCTGACCCTGGTCCTAAGGGAGCTCTGGCACCCTGACTGCAACCCTAATGGGCCAGATCTACACAGGGTCCTGTCAGAAGGGGCCTGCTAGTGGGGGCCCACAGTGGTACCTGTCATAGGAAGCCTGTTGGAGGCTGGTGGAAGGGAGACCCCTCTGACAGGCACTTCTGCGAGCAGCTTCTGGAACGTAAGCACACTTGACCCCTCCATTACCTCTGTCTTAGCCCATTCTGCCTCAGGTCCATACCTCCCCCCTCTCCCCCCCCACCAGGCCCCTACCAACCTCTCCCCCAGGCACCTAACTACCTATTCCCCCAATGCATATAACTACCATACCCGCTCAACCCCATCCCGCCCTTTCCCACTACCATCTTCTCTCCCACCCTCAGGGACCCACAGTGCACCACAAAGAGGAGATATTAATAGAGATATTTGTCATGGGCCTCAAGATTTTTTTGGGTTGCCCTGCTCACTAAGTTTTGTATACTATACAGTATACTTCTTATCGTGCCTCTTGCAGTGAGTTTTTCCTAAATCGTAGTAGAAACGTTAACAAGATAAACAGTTACATGGCTGAGTGGTTTCACTTTATTGTAATTCCAGTATATACTGATTAATAGAACTGGGCAAACAACAATTAATGTGTTTCTTATTTATTGATATGGTTTAGTTAAAACAAGGTATGCATAGAACATATCAAATAATTGTTCTGCACAAGATCTTCTCAAAGATATTCATATAGTAGCAAGCAATTTATTAATTACACAAGCTGAACCTGGAAGGCAAAAAATGTGTTATTAGTGTTGCTTTTACATTCTGTACAATTTTGCAAGAGAAAGCACAGTGTGAAGAAACAGTAGAAATGCGTGGATAGTGCCATTGATGGGTGAATATGACTAATTTTTCTTCTTTACATGAAAGACAAAACACATCTGATAAGGGAAAAAGTATAATGATTTAAAGAGCTTCAGAGAAAGATGTTATTTTAAGGTTTCATGAAAAGAGAAAACTCAAGTGAAAAGATAAAAAGTGTGCAAAGCTAATTTTTCACACAAAAGGTACCTACCCTTTGTTCTTTACACATGCGTTCTTGAGGTGCACATAACTTGATGGAAAAATTCCCTGCAATAAAATGAAAATATAGAAAACCTAAATATAAAAGTAAACCGACAATGCAGTGGTTTCGAACGTTGGTACTGGATATGCTTAAAACCTTATATCAAATGGATTGCTGAAGCATAGTATAATGTAAAAAATATAGAGAATATATAAGCTCGGACAGGCATGCGAAGTCCCCAGTGAAATTCCTGGTGGTCTCAGAATCAAGTGGGTCCTCGAAGTCCTGACTGGCAAAGTCTGCTGTAATAAGAGGGTGGTTGCTGAAATGTTGGGTCTACTCAACAGACTGTCCAAATCTTTCGTGGCTGCCTGCCTGCTGTAAGGAGAGCTCTGTATTTATAAGTATATGTACAGTGTGTGTCTGAGTCAGTTGGATTTCCATGCATAATCATGTGTATGCATTTATGAACATCTCTTCATCCATGAATATATAAGTATATGTACTGTATGAGTACATGTGTATGCATGTGTTTACTCACATGTGAACCAAGGGAATGCATGATTAATCCTGTGCGTGTCTGCATGACTTACTTTTGTATTTTTTGGGGGGACATTTTTTGCTATATTGCTTATGTGCTGTACAGTATATCATTTTCTTTGGTATATTTATGCATGCTTATTAAAATCTTTTCAAATAAACTTTATACTTTTTTTAAAACATCAGAATGAGTTGTTACTTCACTTTACAGACTATTCACAAGGTACGTTTTCCTAATTTTATACAAAGCTTTTATAGTTTTTTAGGGGGACTTCCTGTCCGTTATTTTTTATGTTTTTTCTCTCAACCTGACTTGTGATTCATTTTAACTAAATGTATCTATTAAGTGACAAATGACTGGACATTCTATATTCACAAGCAGATGGGGATTGACTGCTTTACACTTTTTAGACTATTCAGCTGATGTCCACTGATTCTTTTGCTAAAGCCACCATCACTAAACACCTAGAATATCTTACCAAAAACGAAGTGAATTATTCTTTACATTACACTTTAGTGGAGTATTTAAGGGATAAACACATACCATGGGGTCTTCGTGTATCTTTACACCCCGTTTTTTTACGTAGTTGATAAGAACCTTACTTCATTGAGATTGAGAGACCACCTGCCTCAATGGCAAACTTTTTGTAAGTCACCTTTAGATTTTATATGAGTGTAAATAATACTATATATTTTTTACAATGTTGACCTTGATCCCCTAGTATGAAACAGAGAACGTGTATTTCTTGGATTTTGACTGAATATTGAACAACTCCCCATAGATTTTTTAGCATATTTACAGCAATAACATAACATTTTCAAATAAATTAAGTTTAACTATTCCAGGTTTACATATCGCCTATCTATACAGGTTTTACCTTTTATATATATATATATATATATATATATATATATATATATATACATATATATATATATATATATATATATATATATATATATATATATATATATATATATATATATCTATACACACACACACACACACAATCGCCGTCTCTAGGTGTTGGAATAGTGCAGTGAGGGTGCTTTCCAGTGTACAAACAGTCAACCTCCACCTGGAAAGCTTGCTGCAACTAATTAAGCAGGGTGGACTCCTGAAGAAACAGGAGTTTTAAAAGTCAAGAAGTTGCCTGCACACAAAGAGAGACTGCTTTTCCCCAGAGAAAGGGGAGAGAGAGAGGTCTCCCCAGCTAGGAAGAGGCCGGCACAGTCCCCTAGGCTCACTAGACGGTGGTGTAACGATGCGCGGAACACGCCCCCTGCGGCGTGTCCATTCCTTACCTGTTTACTTCTGATCGCCGCCCTCTAGCTGCGAGTCAAGATCCTGTGTCTAAGGATTCTGAAGCAAGCAACGCCATCTTGCTTTCTGGCAAACCCTGCCCTCTTCCTCCTGACAGGAAGTAAGCCTCTCTTTGACTTTGTCTCTGCTATTAGTCTTTTGCTGCCTGCCCTGGTGTCTGCTGGTACTCATCTCATACTGCTCCTGCCTGGACCTTCTTGGGACCTTTACTTATCTCCTGCGGATTCCGGAGGACTGGGACAGTCACTCTTATACTACTGAGGTTAGTTTACCGTTGGGTAGTGTAGGTACCTGCTTAGTAGGGTTCACCTTGACGTGGTAGCAGGCTTATAATTCCTTGGCCAATGGATTAGACTAAGAACCCTTATGTTATGTTTAGTTTCGCTGCACCTTGCTGTTTCTGGCACTAGGCCTTTAAGAAGTCTGGACGTTCTCCTAGAAGCAATCCTTCTCTGGATGTTACCTTGTGCTCTGGACTCCGTGCCCATGTTCCATGTTCCTGGCTTCTGTTTCCAGACTCCCGTGCTGAAGCGTTGGCTTCCCACAACCCCCGCGTTGGTGTCTGAGAACGCGTGCACTCCCGCTCTGCTGTCAGAGCATGCGCGCACTTGCAGCTGGATCACTCGTGTCTCTGAGTAGGCACCGCTCCTCCGGACGCGTCACGCATTCTCATGCGCGCGGCGCGGTCACGTGACTACGTGCGCCGATCCCCAGCTGTGCGGCAACTCACTCCCTTCGTATCCCCTGAGGCCTCCCCACCTCGCTAACGGGTCCTTCCCCTTTTTCCCTGCGCTTGTGAGGAGAGCACAAGCGTGACATTATGCTCGGCCAAACAAACGGACCCCCAGAGGTGGCCCCGCCTGTCTCCATGTTCCATGCCATGTTCGTGTCCATGTTCCTGAGGCCTGCTGCTAGCTCCATGCAGAGGCCCGTTCCTGTACCCCTGTAACGTTGGGAGATCCTATAGTCCCCCCTAGTCTAGTAAG
Organism: Ascaphus truei; assembly: GCF_040206685.1. Classification (NCBI taxonomy): domain Eukaryota; kingdom Metazoa; phylum Chordata; class Amphibia; order Anura; family Ascaphidae; genus Ascaphus; species Ascaphus truei. The sequence continues at coordinate 73,618,923 of NC_134487.1, read as the reverse complement.
GATCGTTCGGAGTCCGATCCTGAAGGGGGGGATACTGTAAGGAATCGGGGAACACGCCCCCTGCGGCGTGCTCCCTCCTTACCTGCCGCATCTCAGTTCCCGCTCTCCTTATAGAGCATGCACGCACCCGCGGTTCCCTACTCGTACCACGGAGCCCGGCCACCCCCGGTCGCGTCACGCATTTTCTCACGCGTGGCGCGTACACGTGACGGCGTGCGCCGCCCTCCAGCTGCGAGTCAACTTCACGCCCCCTTGTGGCGTATTCTCTACCCATGCCTAGTTTCTCTGATGTCTCTCTGTATGGCGTGCGCCGCCCTCTAGCTGCGAGTCAAGATTCCCTGTTGATTCTCTGTGTGGCGGGCGCTGCCCTCTTGCCTAGTTTTCCTGATGTCTCCCTGTATGGCGTGCGCCGCCCTCTAGCTGCGAGTCAAAATTCCCTGTTGATTCTCTGTGGCGGGCGCTGCCCTCTAGCTGCGAGCATTCCTTCCTATGCATCGCTGCCCCTAAGTCTCTTGGATCGCTCGGAGTTCGATCCTTAAGAGGGGGGTACTGTAAAGATGCGTGGAACACGCCCCCTGCGGCATGTCCCTTCCTTACCTGTTTACTTCTGATCGCCGACCTCTAGCTGCGAGTCAAGATCCTGTGTCTTTAAGGATTCTGAAGCAAGCAACGCCATCTTGCTTTCTGGCAAACCCTGCCCTCTTCCTCCTGACAGGAAGTAAGCCTCTCTTTGACTTTCTCTCTGCTATTAGTCTTTTGCTGTCTACCCTGGTGCCTGCTGGTACTCATCTCATACTGCTCCTGCCTGGACCTCCTTGGGACCTTTACTTATCTCCTGCGGATTCCGGAGGACTGGGACAGTCACTCTTATACTACTGAGGTTAGTTTACCGTCGGGTAGTGTAGGTACCTGCTTAGTAGGGTTCACCTTGACGTGGTAGCAGGCTTATAATTCCTTGGCCAATGGATTAGACTAAGAACCCTTATGTTATGTTTAGTTTCGCTGCACCTTGCTGTTTCTGGCACTAGGCCTTTAAGAAGTCTGGACGTTCTCCTAGAAGCAATCCTTCTCTGGATGTTACCTTGTGCTCTGGACTCTATGCCCATGTTCCTGTACCATGTTCCTGGTTTCCATTTCCAGACTCCTGTGCTGAAGCGTTGGTTTCCCACAACCCCGCGTTGGTGCCTGAGAACGCGCGCAATCCCGCTCTGCTGTCAGAGCATGCGCGCACATGCAGCTGGATAAGTCGTGTCTCTGAGCTTGGCTCCGCACCTCCGGACGCGTCGCGCATTCTCATGCGCGCGGCGCGGTCACGTGACTACGTGCGACGATCCCAAGCTGCGCGGCAACTTACTCCCTTCGTATCCCCTGCGGCCTCCCCACCTCGCTAACGGGTCCTTTCCTTTCTCCCTGCGCTTGTGAGGAGAGCACAAGCGTGACAGGTGGTCACGGATCCTGCTGAAACTGCCTGGTTTTAAACACAGGAAGAAGAATAAAGGATGTGAGACTGCGTGGAAGCATGAATGTCCTGTCCATAAGATTTTAACTACAGAGAAGGATTCTCTGAAATCTCCTGGGGATGTGCTCCCCAACAGAAGGAAGGACATGAGACTACGCTGAAGCAGGGATGTCCTGTCCAGAATATTGGAACTACAGTGAAGAGGGATTCCCTGAACTTTCATGGGGCCGAGCCCCCTATCAGATAAGATCTAAATAATATATTGATGTGCCTAAAGACTGTTTATAGTGTTTGCATATAGTAGTACACATTTTGGGCTGATAACCAACTTAGCTGGCGGCTACCAGTTAGAGAGGGCTGGAGCTGCTGTGCAGTTAGACACCAAATGGGAGTAGGTGTTTCTATTATGATTTGTTTTGCACTAAAGGGACGGTGGGCCTGTTATTGTATTATTTAACCCCTGTAAATAATCCCTGTGTAAAGAGTTACACAGTTTCCAGTCTTAATATGGGGCACAAATATACTGCAACGTGAGGCAGATATATATATATATATATATATATATATATATATATATATATATACTGTGTATATATATATATATATATATATATACTGTATATATATATATATATATATATATACTGTATATATATATATATATATATATACTGTATATATATATATATATATATATATATATATACTGTATATATATATATATATATATATATATACTGTATATATATATATATATATATATATATATACTGTATATATATATATATATATATACTGTATATATATATATATATATATATATATATATATATATACTGTATATATATATATATATATATATATACTGTGTATATATATATATATATATATATATATACTGTATATATATATATATATATATATTTAAAATATATATTTAAATATATATATATATATATATATTATATATATATATATATATATATATATGCATCACGTTGCAGTATATTTGTGCCCCATATTAAGATATATATAATATATATATATTAAGATATATATTATATTACCAGACTTTTTTAATTGAGCAGAGACATGAATAACATAAGAAACAATATTAAAGTTCAAAGGTAGAAAAATGCAAAACAAAACAATGCAATTATCAAACAAACAAAAAACAAATGCACAGTCATCAAAATTATGTGTTACCTAAACATATCCAGACCAATACAATCTAAATCTAATTTGATCTAATCTGTTAGGGATTTTCTATTTATTTCAACCATACATACCTTCAAATTTATCAGGACAACCTCTATGCATGTGTCAATTTTTGACATTGCAAGGGCAGATCAACAAAATCAATCCAAAATGCAATTACCATTTCCTTGAAATACATTGGCATAAATCAGTACCTACAGTATATTAGCATTTTCTTTTGCTGGGGGCTAATACCAAATTCCTCATCTAGCCCTGCATTCCAAAATGTTTGTACCACAACATTGCGATCATCACTTGAGTCTAGGCGCAAAGTTCATTTTTCCTGTCTTGCCTTCGAATACTTCAAATTAATCCTGGGCAAGCTACCCGCCTACCTGAACAAGCTCCTCACCCCTTCTACATGCAGCACTTATCCTCTAAGATCTGACTCCAAAAGACTGTTCATGGTCCCAAGGTTCAGCAAAGTATCCGTCCGCTCCTCCTTCTCTTACCGTGCACCCCGAAACTGGAACAATCTACCGGAGACTCTCTCAGCCTCCACCAGCCTTTCAAAACTAAAGCTGTCTCACATTTTAACCTGGTCTGAAACTGCTACATACGTCTATAATATATAAATATATATATATATATATATATATATTTATATATATATTATCTCTAACTGTGCAAGCTATATCTTGTATATAATGTATACCCTGTTCACTTATGTAACTGTATTTCCAACCATGTATTATTTTGTCATCTTAACTCTGTGCCCAGGACATACTTGAAGATGAGAGGTAACTCTCAATGTATTCTTCCTGATAAAACATTTTATAAATAAATAAATAAAATAAATATAAAGACAGTACCTTCTTCAATATTGCATTTGTCAAAAAGAACATATTACCTAAAACCCATTTATAATAACATTCTTGGGAAGTAATAAATTCTATGTAAATAATATAATTGTTCAAATCTTTTTTGCATTTATCAATGACACTTCATGGAGCAAAGGGCTCATCAACTAGGGGCCCCCATCTGCTTCTACACTTTTGCATGTCTACCATTAACCAAGATTAAATAAACATAATTATTTTGTTTGCTTTGAAGATAGCCCTCCAACAATAACAAACCCAAACCCTGATTTTCAAATTGTTAATACAAACCATATCTCAATTACAAATATCTTACACAATAAATAATACATTGTTTGGGTAGGACAAATTCTTCCGATAATTAGTCAAATGATTATTACAATATAGATCACCCAATGTACATGCACATTTATTAGACCATAGCAGTTGATCTTTACATTTTTCATGAAAGCAATTAAAGTACCTTGATATTTGGGTTTTTTACAGCAACTCCTCTGTACCAACCTGTGGGAGAAACATAGGGACATTGTTCTTTTTAAATGCATACTTTTCACAACACTTGAAACAACGAATAGTAGTTTGACATTACGTCTACAGAAAAAACACCAAATTCCAACAATTTCCCTCTGGCATTTAAGTTAAGTTAATTTTGGATATAGACAAAACCTTCTAGGGCCAAAGTATACAAACACAGAAACTTGAAAATTGATGGCATGTAAGAACATATTCCCAGATCCACAAAAGGGTGCTAGCACATGTCAGCTCCCATTCATATCAATGGAAGTAAAGTTGTTCTAAAGCTTAGCATAGTTTTTGGATCTGGGCCCTATGCGGCCCATTCTTCTACCCGCTATGAAACCTCAGACCCACTTTGGTTTCTTTCCCATTTAGGATAACCTCATATTTTTCTCAAGCATTTTTTAGCTTTCTAATTCTATTAGCCTCTACTACCTACTATGTTTGTTGGGAGAGTATTCCATAAATCCACCACCCTTTGCAGGAAAATGTACTTCCTCACACTTCCCCTGAACCTCCCAGCCTTCATTTTCAAACCATAACCTATTTTTCTAGCACTTCTTTTTCTCTGAAATAGGTTTACCTCATTTACCTTATTGACACCCTTGATGTATTTGAGAGACATACATCATATTCTTCACTTTTACAAGATGTCCATGTTGGTGTCCTTCAGTATTTTTTATTAAGATGTATGATTCAGACCATGCACCATTTTAGTAGTTTACCTTTGTATAACAATTGTTATGTCCTTCTGGAGATATGGGCCCATATATACTAAGCTGTGCTCTGCCTAAGGATACTTTTTAGCACCGGAACACGCCTTATAGCCCATTCACTTGCATAGGCCAAAAGGTGTCCTCTAGGTGAGGTCAAACAATAATCTATGAAGTAGCATCACATCTCTTCCTGCTGCTTACACGTCCCTATACAACCCAGCATCCTGCTGGCTTTTCCCCATTATTTATCTACTTTTAAGTCAACTGAAATAATGATTGTAGTCACATCTGTAGTGGTTTACATCATTGTGTCATTAATCCTGTATTTGAATTTGTATTATACAGAGGATTGATTTGGCACTTCTTGGCATTAAATTGTAGTAACTAAAACAAAATTTCTCGGCTGCTGTAATTACCCAAACTGTTTATACATAATATCTATATTCACAATGCTGGACAATTTGAGATTCAGTTATATCTCTTTAAGACTGTCTTTTCGAGCTATGACTGGCTCCTTCACAATCAATTAAATTGTAGTAGCCAGACTCTTTACAATTCCTCTAATCTAATCTGGAAGAAGGAGTGGCTCAGTGAGTAAAGTACTGACTGGCACTGGTTCAATTCCCGGTGTTGTCTCCTTGTGACCTTGGGCAAGTCACTTTATCTCCCTGTGCCCAAGGCACCAAAAACATAGATTGTAAGCTCCACAGGGCAGGGACCTGTGCCTGCAAAATGTCTCTGTAAAGTGCTACGTAAAACTAGCAGCGTTATACAAGAACATGCTATAATTATTATTATTATCCAACAAAATCATTTTATTTACTCCTCCTGGATTATCAACCCTGTTGCAGATCATCTGCATACTTTACTTTCAAGAGAATTTGTAATCTCACTAATAAATATATTAACGAGCACTGGTCCCAGTACAGATTCCTGAGGTAGTGTGCTGGTCACCTTCCCCCTCCTCTGAGTGAACTCAATTTACCACAACTGTCGCCTATTCCTAAAACCAATGCATTTGACCACCTAAGAACCGATTCCCATACATTGCAATTTGTTGATCAGTCTTCTTTGGGGCACAATGAACAGCTTTTTTTTTTTAAATCTAGGCACCCTACATCTACTATTCTACCCTCATCCATTATGTTAGTTTGACATCATCTTCCCCCCACAGATCCAAGCTGCCTGTTTATGGTATTAGACATTAAACAACTCTCTCTGAGCTGATTTTCCCATTAATTTCCCCACTATTTTTATCAGGCTCAAAAATCTGCAGTTACCAGTTTGCTCTCCTCTTGTCATTTGGAATTACACCTGTTAATAGTGACTGGTTGAATAAGTCTACAAGTGTCTCCCTTAGCTCTTTTAATATTCTTGAGTGTAACCTATCAGAACAAATTGACTTGGCCACATTCAGATTTGAATGTTCCAGCAGGACTTTCTCCTCTGTAAATGGAGTTGTGTCCATCTTCTACCTGCGTATATTCTTGTTTCTCAACTGTGGTTGCTAACCATCTTCTGATATAAAGATTGAGCAAAATCATAATGTTTCTATACCTTTTCTCTTTCTGCATGATCCCTCTTGTATTTAATTATACTGTTCCTCCTTTTGCTTATATATAAACATGTTTTGTCCCACTTCTTTATTCACTGGGATATTGGCTCTTCTGCATCTGCTTTCTTCTTAACGTGATATATTTCACTCTCTCTTTCTGAGCTTGACTATACTGTATTTCCTAAAAGCGGTCTTTTTCGCCATTACAAAATTTGTCACCTCTTTCAAGACCCATAAAAAAAATGTTCCTTGCTCTTTTTATAACCTACCTGAGAAGACTGTTACTCTTAATATTGTATTTTTTTTCTACTACTGTCACTACACTCAAACAACCCCACCCTGCCCAAGAACGCTTTACATAATTTCCCATCTGTCAGCTCTAGAAGGCTACTGTCCCAGTCCTCCCTCCTACACGCGCACATAGCGGCGCGTGCAGAGACTACAGCTGCAATCGGCGGTCTGTAGGGGAGATCTACGGAAGGCGCGGGGGCGGGGCCATGACAGGGGGCAATGATGGGGGGCCCTGCCATTGGCTGCGCGTGGCCATGAGACCGCGTCACGGCTCAGGAAGTAAAAATTATTGTCTTCCCTGCCAGCATACACATCACAGCGCTTTATGCGCCCACACACACACAGCCACAGGGGTCTGCCCCATAGAGGGCTATGCTGTGGTGTGTGGCACCGGGGACTCAGGTTTACACATTAGTTTTTCTGTGTGATGACTCAGTCTCTGTCTTCCACCTAAACTACACTGATTGATGATCACCTAAGTTCTTATCTATAACAACATCTGATACTCTTTCCCCATTTGTAAACTGCTGATACTGCTTCCTTGCAAGTTGGTTCCCTCAGAAAGGAATCCAGGAAGACCCTGGTTTGGGCTGAATCTGCAACAGGAACGTCCCAGTTCACATCTGGCACATTGAAGTGTCCCATATTGATTACCTCTCCTTAATTATGATCGCAATGATATCCATGAAATCCGTGTGCAATTCCTCCCGTCCCAGAGGTCTGTAGATCTCCTCAGTACACAAAAAACAACCCTGTCATAACCCTTTTCTATGGTTACCTAAGGTGTCTTAGTCTTTTCTCCAGTTTCTTGTATTAAAGTAGCTTATATGTTGTGTTCACAAAAAGGGAACTCCTCCCCAATCACTTCTGTATTGTCTAAATACAAAGTAACCTGGCATAGCTACTGTATGTCCCAATCCGTAGTATGCAGTTACAAATTATATTCTGAGTGAATTAATGATTATGAAAACTGCGTCGCTCATTATTTCTGATAGTAAAGATAGAGATGTACAGTAGTAGATAACCACTGTTGAGAATTTATCTAAAGCCAATAAAATGCCTTGGATTTATTGCAGACAGCTATTTTGAGCTATCTATGATGGGATTCGCTCATAAAATTTCTCTGTTAGACAAAGTTTTCTTCATTATATGAAAGATAAGAGATGAGACTTTATGTCACGTAGATGAAGCACGTAAAGACCATATTCATAATAATACTTTGAATAGCCTATGTAGGTGATTTTCTTTGTATAATAAGACGCAGATTAGTTAGCTAAAAGGAGAAACAGGATAACACCAGAGGAGAGGATTCCATCCAGGAAGAAGGGACAACAGATGATATACACCATCTTTGAATAGCATATGCCATACATAATGTGAAATATCACATATCTATTATAGACAATAAACATATTTTTATGTGACAAAACCAAATGCTAAATTTCATATCTGGAAACGAGATATGATGGTCAAAAGACTTTGAATAGTGGCAAAACAGCCAGAATTCAGTTTTTATTCATCTTGGATAAGAGGGGTGTGTGCAGGAAAAAGATTGCAAAAAGCTATCCCAGATCCAAGATCCAAGATTTCAGGAAAAAGCTGAAAACGAACAGAGAATAATTCCTAGTTTGCCTCTTGGGTGAATGGAGCAGAACAGCTGCGATGCAGTGTCAGATTTCTCCAGGGACGGTTTATTTTTTTACCATCCCCAGTCAAACATGTGAAGAGTCCAGGACAGAACTGGACAGTAAACATATCTCCAGAGACGTGGAAGAAGGCCTGAGATTTCTGTATTCCGTTGATAGGACAGAACAAGATAGACAGGTCTTGAACAGTACAGGTTTCTAAGAAGAAAACCGGTAAAACGTGAGTATGGAATTTATTAATACATTTGCAGATGACAGTAATATGGTGTTTAATTTCTTACCTCACACGTCTTCAGACGCAGAGTGTTCTTTGTGGGACCAAGTACTTTTGGCAAACCAATTGGTTGGTAATAAATTACCGACCATAGGCAAGGTAAAGAAAAAACTAAGAAAAAGCATAACATTATACAAAAATATTTCATTTCATGTTTTTCAAAGATGAGAAGTTGCATGTTGTTCCTACTAAAACAGACAAATGTTCAAACTGTGACATTTTAAATAAAAGCATACATGAATTAGAAGAACGAATTGAAGCATGCAATATCAGATATGTGTACATTAGAAAAAGAGAAAAGGTTATTGCTTCATATATTACTAATTCAAATTTGGATGTTGGTATTAAAGATTAAATTTATTTGAAACAAATAAAGTATCTTGATAAGACCAATTTAAGAATTCATGAACAAGGAATTGCACTTGATAAAAAAAAATTATAACAGATTAAAAGCTCAGAAATTGCCAACAACAGAGATTTCTCTTATGTAACTCAACTGGATAACAGTCCCTGGGATCGTCGAATTTCACAGAGGGCAGAAATAGAAGCAGTAAAAGGTTTACCGACAGCTGATTAAATAGCTGAAGGTAGGAATTCCCTAGTGATATATTGTGACAGTTCATATGTGGTCAGATCTCTAATAGAACATTAAACAGGACAGGTTTTTCTTACTTAAGGAAATGCTATAGTTAATTATTTGGCTAAAGAAGTGGCGTTAATGGGAGACTGTAGTGTTTACTGATCCTATTCTAATAGCAACAGTTAAAAATGTAGCTACGCAATTTTATTTTCTTTGCAGATCAACAAGCAAAAGATTAATCTATTGCTATTTTTCAGGTTAATTTAAAAACACCTTGAGAACGGGGTTTTATGTCATGACCAGAATGGGGAGTTGGGGAGTCCTGTGGTTCCTGAACACTTTAAGGTATTCTTCTTTACAAGTTACAATCATGTAATCACTCGAGATTGCTAGAAGAGCTCAAAGGAAAATTATTTTGCGATAAAATGGAAGATGCTATACAGAAGGTAGCACAATCTTGTCTCATTTGTGCACAAATTAATCCCAGGTCCAAAGGACAGAAACCACCTATCCAACATATTGCACCCGCAAATGGTCCATGGTCCACATTGCAAATTGATTACATACTGTAGGTCCCTTACCTCTAGGGTTTAAAAATGCTTTGAAAGTGGTAGATGTGTTTTCAAAATGGGTTAAAGGAATTCCGGTTAGGAAAGATGACGCAATTAAAATGACAATGGCTTTATGAGATCATTTTTTTTCCAGGTGGGGTTTTCCACGTATTCTTGAATCTGATAGGGGTACCCATTTTACAGGTCAGATTATGAAACTGCATGTGACATTTTGGGAATTGACCGAAGATTTCATGTTCCTCATCATCATTCACAATCGGCTAGTATTGTGGAGCTCATGAATCGGACTTTAAAATCTAGAATTGCAAAAATTTTGCTATAACAAGGTAGCACATGGAATCGTTACCTGCTGTTCTCAAGAGTATAAGAGATACAAGTTCATAGACAACTCAATACACACCATTTGAACTCACGACGGCTACAGTAGGAAAATTACACTAACATTTCCACTTATTAATCATTTCTGTCTACCCCACAGAAAGATGTTATTGCTAAAAATCAATGATTGCAATTGTTACAAAGTAATCTTGAAACAATGTTACTACAGGCTGCATCTAGAATGCAAAACATGTCTCCTGATTTTTCAAAGTTTTTTAAGGGAGGGAAGATAATGCTAAAAAATTTGGAAAACAGGTCCATGGCAAGCAAATTGGGAAGGACCTTATGATATAATTTACATTATGGGTCAAACAATGTTAAAGCTACAAAGATGACCTGATTCTGTATGCCATAAATGCAGACAGCAACGTTTTTGGGTCCACATGGACCAATTTAAATTGTATGTACCAATATAATTATACTGCTTTATTTTACAGGTCATAGGTAATTGTACGATGGATGACGGATGGAAAATCGGAATCAAGAAAAATGAGAAAATCAAGAAAAGCTATGCGATAGAAAAGACTTCAATGCCAGATGGTACATCCACATCTACATCCTGTCAATGCTGACAGTGAGCACCATAAATGCCATCACATACTGTATGGAACGGAATATTTTTTCATTTTCATTAGAAAAAGGGACAATAAGACTATTATTTGTAGGACTATTGTGAAAAAAGTATAAAGTGGTACTACATCTCTAAGAATACAACAACGTTTGTCAGAGGAATTCATATTTGCTCCAAGTCATACAGATTTATAGTTAAATAAGTGGTTGGGATGTAAAAATGATGTATGTACAAGTACTTCTTTAATACCCATGTAGATAAATAAAAAGTTTTACTTTCTAGGACAGTACTAGGAATACCCATTAGAAAAATCCAATATCCAATGATTATATTATAATCTCCAATATCCAGATTTTGTTTTTGACACAAGTACAGCAATTCGATCTTTGTTTGTTTACATTTTAATTGGAAAATAATTTGTTTACCACACAAAGGGTAGACTATTTATTATTCATGTTTTCATAATCACACTTCATGTTCAGGTCGTATTGATACAGTAAAAACATTTCCCTATCTTGTTATGTCTGTAGAGAAAGGGAAGGTATATGTACAGGTAATGAACGATAATTAAATAGTGAAAGCTTTCTTTCTTATGTGTACGCAGTCCAAGGTTTTATTATTAAATGGATTGTATTTAATTGTATTGAAGAAAATCCAATAAGAATATATTTACATGAGATCCAGGTCAATATGTAACAGATTATGTTGTGAGATATAAATATAGTTCCATTGCAGTTTAATATATCTCAAATAAATTAGTTTCCTTGGGAGAAATGTACTGAAGCAATCAAGAAAGATGAATGTTTACTTCAGGTTTTTCAAAAACAATTAAAATAACTAGAAATTGTTTTTCAACATGAACAGGGTCAGTTGAAAGAAACAGAACATGAATGGTCCATAATATCAGGATCAGCCTGTTGGGTAAAATGTAAAAAATCTGTTACAATATTATCAAAATCTTCTGTAGGATCAGCTCTGGGTAATTTTTTCATTCATCCTTTCATTATTGTACTTTGTGTGGCTTTATTATATATTGTTTTCAAACTATTTGAAAGATGTATTATGAAAAAATGTATATACAGATGAAGCTAAAAATGACCCAAGGAGAAAAAACATTTTTTAGACAGAAATGTACACAAGTCATCAAATTTCTCCAGCGAGAATTCTTTACTTTAGAATAATCTTTTGGCATACTGTATTCATAATCTGTGATATGAATGGTGCGTGATTGTTGCAGGATTTATTTATGTTATACAGTGTAACATAATTTAAATTATATTCTGAGTTGAATGAATGATTATGAAAACAGTGATCGTTCGTTATTTCTGATAGTAAAGAATGTGGCTAATTCCAAAGATAGAGATGTAGTAGATAATATTACAACAACTGTTGAGAATATATCTGAAGCCAATAAATGACTTGGATTTATTAAACAGCTGTCATGAGCGATCTATGACGAGATTCGCTCATAAGATTTCTCTGTTAGACAAAGTTTTCTTCCTTATATGAAATATAAGAGGTGTGACTTTATGTCATGTAGACAAGAATGTAAAGACCATATTCAGAATAATACTTAGAATAAAACACAAGAGACATACCACACCGCTCACTCATATTGGATAGATAAATTTATAATAATATTATTTTGCTAATGTCTATTTATGACACAAATGGGTGCTACCTATGTACAATAGTTAATAGTATTAACATTTGAATGAAGATTTTGACTCATCACAAGATCACTTACAGAAGGTACATTTATGGTGCACACCACACTAAGAATTTTTAATTTTTGTGAATATATACAGTGAAACATTTTGGTGAAAAAGTGAAAAACTAAAATATAATTAAAACTAACACGGGGTATTATTGTAACTGATTCCAGCCTAATGATATAATAGTGATGGTAATAGAACTTCACAAGACTGTGGGATATGGTTGTAAATCTTCAACCAGAAAGTTACCTCCTGCTTAAATTGATAAATCACGAGTATTACCCACAGTAAATAATTTATAAAGTCTCACAATCAAACATATTAACTTCTATCAGTGCCCCTGCACATCGGAGGATGAATAATCCATATTATGAAGCAAAATAATACATGGGCTGACATACATGCCGACTCCAGAGTCATTGGTAATAAAAATTAACTCAGAGGTATTGTTGCATAGTCAATGAAGGGATTCCCTGAACAGCTAAGCTACCATATGAAAGCTGTTTGAGACCAAACAGCACAGCTCTAACATCGCTGTCAAATTTTACTAGGGAGTCCCTGTAGCTAGTGATGTAATCATATATCGTGCAACAGAACTCTCTGAGAGTAAATATGAGAATACTTAGCTTCTGTTGCTCGACTGCAAAAACTCTGACGGAGACTCTCATTCTCTCCCATCTCGACTACTTTAACCTACTGCTGTCTGCCTTTCCTGCATCTCACCTGTCTCCCCTACAATGTATCCTAAATGCTGCTGCCAGAATCACTCTTCTTTTTCCCAAATCTGTCTCAGTGTCTCCCCTGCTGAAATCCCTCTCCTGACTTCCTATCAAATTCCGTATCACACACTCAATTCTCCTACTCACTTTTAAAGCTTTACACTGTTCTGCTCCTCCTTACATCTCAGCCCTAATTTTTTGCTATACACCATCCTGACTCTTGCATTCTGCTCAAGAATGTCTTCTTTATACCCATTTTGTATCCAAAGCCCTCTCCCGCCTTAAACCCTTCTCACTGACTGCCCCACACCTTTGGAATGCCCTTCAACTCAATATCCGACTAGCACCCTCTCTAAACACCTCAAAACACACCTGCTTAACACCTCATACATTAACCTTGGCCCCCTACAGACACACCAGGACACCCTCCTACTGTCTCAGTACGTTCTTCCTACCAACAAATTAGATTGTAAGCTCTTTGGAGCAGGTACTCCTTTTCCTAAATGTTATTTTTATGTCTGAAGCACTTCTCCCCTTAATATGTTAGTTATATTATTTGTTATTTATATGATTGTCACGTATATTACTGCTGTGAATCAATATGTACATTAATGGCACTATATAAATAAAGACATACAATACAAACCAAATCCTATTTCTAATTTTGGAAATTTGGGGAACTTCTTGTTGTTTGTACATGGAGGCTGTTTTGCATCTAGTTGCGGTTGCACAATGGTTGATTAGACAAAGATCGGTTCGAGATACTCCTTGCAGTGGTCTGTTTAGTAGAAACAACCATCGATCCAATGGCAAATCTAGACTCAAGATCCTACTCAGCCAATTTATTATTTTCCTTCAAAGAGATGTTATTTGAGGACAAGTCCACCACATATATTATAGAGTAGCTTGTGTTTCACATCCTTCTGGGCAAAGTGGGTAGTATCCTGGAATATATGTGGATAATTTCAGAGGAATGAGATACCATCTCGTAATTACCTTATATGTATTCTCCTTTAGAGTATTACATATTGAGCACTTAGAAACTGTCAAAAATATTTGGTTTCACGTTTCTTCCTCTAATACGTCTCCCAGGTCTTCTTCCCATTGTAGAATAAACTTTAGCTTTTTTGTTGTTTCTTTTGTTGTAAATGTTAGTCCTTTATATAGCTGGGATATAAGACCCTGTGTGTTTGTATCCGCTAAACATAGTTTCTCAAAGTTTGTCAGGGGACAAGATGGATGAATTTTAGTATAATATACCCTCAATTGAAGATGCCAAAAAAAATCCGAATTAGGGAGAACTTTTTCTGCTTTAATTTGGTCAAATGTTTTAATACTCCTATCGGGCCTATATTTCTTAGTCTTGAAATTCCTGCCAGGGACCAAGATATATTTTAGACCTGGAATAAAATCCAAATTATTTAGAATAGGAGTCATTTGTGTTTGTAGCTTTCAGATCCTTTTAGATTTTTCTTTTATACTATTTGCTGCCAAACTTATCAAAAATCCTCTCAAAGTCACTTTGTGTGCCACCCAGAGAACCGCATGAGATGTCATACTATCCTTGTTACCCTAAAAAAAATATGTAAGATCTTCACCTATACTTGTGCATACTTCTGGTATTTTTAATATACAGTAGGTTTTTGTTGAGCTTCCATTATGTTCATTGATTTTTTTACATTTAAATTAGTATATTTCAGTTCAATTGGGGCATAGTCTGATCAAGTTATATAAATTTTGGAATGTGAGATTTTGGGAATAAGCCTGCTTGATGCAAAGAAATAATCTATTCTAGCACAAGATTGATGAGGATGAGAGAAGAATATAAAATCCTTTGCTTGTGGATGCATTTCACTCCATGCGTCTACCAGTTGGGACACTTTTATCCCAGATACTAAGGCTTTAATATCTTCTAATCTACATTGTTTGTGGGGTTCCAGACCTATCTAAAGTTGGGATTAATGCCTGGGATATTAAGAAAAGATGAGAAAAATTGAGCTACATTCATTAGGCGTATACTGTATATGTTCGCAACAGCGATTGCCTATCCATATAGGGATGCGACTAGTATCAAATATCTTCCATCTTTATCTTTTTTAATATGGTCAATTATTAAAGGAATTTGGTTGTGTACTAGAATTGCTACTCCTCTTTTTTTTTTTTTTTTTTTGGCTGAGGATAAACAAAATTGGCGATAATTTTTAATCGAAAAATTTAGGGGCATTTTCAGTACTAAAATGTGTTTCTTGTAACATAATAATATCTGCTTTCCTTCTCTTATAGTCTGACATAGCTATTCTTCTTTTACAAGGATTGTTGAATCCCTTAACATTTTTGCGAGATTATTGACAGTGACATTGAGAAAATTGTGAGAGAGATTGTACCTTAATATATAAACTAATATTCCTGTTTGAGAATTGTCGACTCTTGAATAAACATAACCATCTGACACCGCCTATATTTCTGGGAGAAGGGGTTGTTGCAGAGTGGGAAAAATTGAGCTTAACGATCCTTAGCTCTTCTGCCCGAGCTCCAACCTCCAGCTTAATCATTATTTTTATCAGAACACAAAGAACACTGTATGCCGCAAAGACACTGTGCATACAGATAAGGCCCTAGAAAAGCACTCAAAGTCTGATGGAGGAGATCGCCCTAATCAACATGCAGTACAACAGAGAAAGAACGGGACCAAACATGATTGTAGTGTATAAATATGCTTTATTAAGGATAATTAAATTGGAAGAAGCTATCGCGAAACGTACGTCAAAGGGCGTCATGACGTCACACGCCACGCTTTCCAGCATGGACGCCTGCAGCTTCTAGCTGATCTCATCGTGACATCGTTTGAGTCCCCTTCAGCTGCACACTCCACGAAGCACCTATCCAGCCTGCTCCAGAAGTATCGTGTACCCAGGGCCAGCACAGATAAGTTGTATAGGGTCCTCTTTCACCCTTTTCTGTCCTCACACCCCCCTCTCCTCCCCCGTGAGCAGTAGGGGTATGTTATTGGGGGTCAGATCTGGGGATTACACGATCCTGTTGCAATCCTTTCCCCACAGGGCTAGCATATATTGGTGTGCAGGGAATTCCCACCCCCCACTTTTCTGTCCCTGTGTGCAGTTACCTACTACAGGGTCAGTTCAGGTGGGGTTTCACACTTCCAATTGCTTTACTGTCCATTTACCTTAGTGGACATTTTTGCCAGCAGTGTTATACTTGTGTGTTATTTTGCTAGTGTTATATCTACACTATTGATCATTTATTGCCATTGTTCATCTACTTCTACAGTATACCATTTTATGCATGGCTGGTAGTGATCATGCGCCTTATACACACTAGTGCTTCATGAGAGTGTTTATCATTCGTATAAAGCGTCCCAGTGACGTCATACACCAGAACTAGCCCCTATAGCCTTATACCATAGGCATAGGTCTAGTGCTTTCTGGAATTCACAGTGCTTTTGCTCATTGTTCCATTTTGGATATTTTTTGGCACTTTGCCAACCATTGACCCCTACAGGGAGTGAGCACTGATTGCATTCAGTTCACTTTATTCACCATAATTTCTGGTACCAATAATTTTAATTATCCTTAATAAAGCATATGTATACACTACAATCATGTTTGGTCCAGTTCTTTCTCTGTTGTACTGCATGTTGATTAGGGTGATCTCCCCCATCAGACTTTGAGTGCTTTTTGTAGGGCCTTATCTGTATGCACAGTGTCTTTGCGGCGTACAGTGTTCTTTGTGTTCTGATTATTCTCCCTGCCCTATTGCACCAGTCTGCAATTGTGACCCTTGTGGGTGCATCTCTCCCTTGTCTCTCATTATTTTTATATAACAAAAAACTGTTTATAACACACTAACTTTTTTACATTTTTAACAACAGTCAGTAACAAACAACATTCTTCTGGTCAGATATACTCGTAACTTCATATATCTCAATGAGAACTCAGAATATATATATTGAATGGAACTATTACATTATTCCTTTAACTGCGATTCCACTTCTCTCCTCCCCGTATCCTGTCCAGCAGTCTTCCTTAGATCCACGGCAGAGATACAGCTCTCCCCCATCACCAACTATTATGGTTTTCAACCTCTGATAGCATATATACTATATTAAGTATACAGTTTAGCCATTCGTAAATAACAAAAAAACTGGGCTTATATGGCTATCTTGGACCAGGATACTCATAATTGTCCTTCTAAAACATCTCTATATAAAAATTGTGATATAATATACTATTGGGAGGAGGGAGCGGGGAAAAACTTAGGTACATATGGTTGCAGAGCTTTGACTTCCCCTCTTCGCTTACCACCTGAGATTAGTTCCAGATCTGGGACCCATTTCATACGGAGCTACATATCATGGGCTGTATTTAAACTATATTCATATTTTTCCCAATATGTTCATTAATTACATTGCGTCTCTGGGAAAGTATGGATCTCAATTGTAAAATCCCCTCCAAAGATAAATGTCTCAAATTCAAACCAACCGTTATCGATATCCAATGGGGCTTAATTTGGTTACTCCGCATTAAGGCATCGGGCGGTTAATGGTACAAAAATATACGCATGTCGGCTCTATCTGGTCTGACCTTCGGTAGTGGCAGCCAAGGAACATAGAAAGAGGGGGGTGCGGACAAGGAGCCAAGTCAGCCGCTAACAGGACCTCTCACCTCCTCATCTCCCCTTCTTAGAACACCCCTCTGGGTACCTCATCTCAAAACCGTTGGATCCTGATTCTGGTAGGGGTACCGTTGAGGGAAAGCAAACTCAAACTCCATTGATGGCTAGCCTAAAGACCTTTTTTCGCTTCTTCTTACTTCTCATTCTCAATCGGATTGACCTCTGCTTCTCTCGGGCCTCGTGAAAATGTATTAATCTTTTGTTCCCCTCCCAGGCAGGACACAGACTCACCTCTTCTTGCTGCGTCTGTTGAGGTAGAGCGGGGCCGAGGCCCAATTTATGAAGAAAGGTCTCACCTTCTGATAAGTCCTTCAAGGTAAAAGAACGGCCATCTTTGGCCACCTCTGGCTCTGTGAAAGATTCTGGGACTCCTCTGATTTTCAGATTATTACTCCTGTCCCTATTTTCGGAATCTTCCTGCCTTTCGGAAAGCTCAAATTTTTTCTAGTGATTTTATAGTTTCATCTCATTTATTTTCAAGAACGTCCATTCTATTGGCCAGGGTTGCGATTTCTCTTTTTATCTCCTTTAGTTATGAAGTAAAGTTTTTAGATTGCTGAACAATTCCTTTATATCTTTTTTAGTGGCTTGTTGATTAATTTCCTCGTGATCAAAATCCTGCTCCGACTGAGCCCGCGCTTGAGTTTTGTTCTGCCACCCCTCATGTCCGTGTGGTCACCTTATGTTTAAAGTAACGCGCCAAGTCTGCCGTATTTTTTTTATTTTACATTTCCGAGGTATCCTGGAGTGTTTATATATATTCTCTCTTGTTTTTTTAAGTGTAGCAGGGTATACCTCCTGGCCCCTGGGTGAGCTCACATAGTCGCAGGACATTGTTACTGGCTTAGTGCAGTGGCCATCCTGTGAATGGTATGCCCTTCAAGACTGGATATATGCTGTGTGACACAGGAAGGAGTCAGTGCTGAGGAGACCGGGGATCAAGAAGGTTGTCCTGGGAGCCCTGCACTGTGGGACAAGGAGTCTGTCTCTGAAGGAGTCAGACCATCATTGCCCGAGCTACATAAAAGGTACCCAACAGTATCACAGTACTACAGGGGTAGCGTTACCTCCAACATTCTCCTGAGTATTGTGGCTTGCACATACAGGGTATCCTGTAGGGAGTGAATAAGAGTTACCACGTACATCTCCAGGGCTGGAGACAGTGAGATGCAGTACTATGTGCCACAATAATGCTTCTCAGGTTATTTCTGTTATGGTGTGTGTGTTATACCCACGGTTGTGTTCCTGTTGGTAAAGTATGTGCATGTTTACGCTGTTACTTGCGAGTGGTTATTCAGTAACAGTAGTTCCTGTGAAGGATTATCCCTGCATCTGGCTGGGACCCTTCAGGTGTTGGCGCTGCCAAAACATACCCCAAGCTCCCACTCAGTGGAGGCTCAGGATCCAAATAGTACCAACAGGTGAGCACCAAGGAAATCTCCTACAGGTGATATCACGATCTGCGGGATAGGGGTGTTACATAAGGTTGAAATACGTTTTTAAGACATTTTGAGCTTACATAAATGCCACGGTTTGGAGGAGCTCGTGTTCTAGGCAGCCATTCTCCCGAGCACCGCACTTGCGCCTCAATAAACATATTTTTTATTAAACAAAAACGAATGCCGAATTTCATATCTGGAAACGAGATATGATGGTCAAACGATTTTATAACTTTTAATATATACCACGATTCAGTATTGGCAATATCATGAGAATAATTTTTGCAATTATTTCTGGGATTTTATTTCTCAAACTACAAGCATTTGTGCACATAGAACTAAGATTTGTGCTAATACTTTCCCTATCTCTCTTATTTCTCCAAGACTCCTCCATTGGCTTGTACAGTATTATTAATACTTTTTTTCTATTCAAGCTGTATTCTGTTATTGTGGAAAAGTTTCCTACTGTAAGGTCCTGCCCAATTGCTATTTCTGCTGAAGGGGCTGGGGAAGCCAACACAAGAAACATATCACATGAACAGCAACACACAAATAATTTGCCTTGCACAATGAGAGGACTCTTCATGCATAGTCATGCGAAATTATAATGTTATTACAATTATGTAATGGTTATGAATAGCCACGAGCAATGCATATTTACCCTATAAAAACACATGCCCTATGTGTGTATATTGCCATACACAAACCATGTGTACCATAAATAACTGCAATAAATAGCCAAATAGAATGTGTGTGCTTGTCACAAATAGCCATCCATCATAAATAGTAATACACAACTCACGTACTTACTTTGACATTTTTCTAGAATTTGCACTGTGTCGCCAATCTCTAACGTTAAGCCATGTGGAACTGTTCCTCGAAAGTTGGCTACCACTGTAAAGAGAAAAGCATGCACATTATACTTTACAGCTCTGCAGCAAACAATTAAAGAGACAAACATTCCAAACATGTTTCAAAACTAAATAAAAATAGAGCATGAAGCAAGAATATTCAACCTTTTGACCCATATACATTTTAAACGCACACGTTATGGTGATAAAATACCTGAGGAGTGCTACTTTTTTGAGGATTAGCAGCAAGTAAGGACAAAGACTTTCGGGTTACTTCCTAATAGTGTTAAAAAAAAACTATTCACTTTCTTATGCAATTGTTTCGTCCTCATTTCCATCTAGCAATACTGGCGTGACAGTAGAAAAGTTTGCACATTTTCAACAGTCACTCTATATCTTAAGTTTGGGAAGCGAGCAAAATTTGCCCTTTGTCGCAAACAATTTAGCCAAAGCGGAAAGTTTTGCCTGAACATTTTCCATTTTGAATCCAGACCCTTTAGTAGGACTTTTGTTGGAGACGAAAGAGGGGCTCCTAAGCAGGAAACGCTCTCTCAGCAAAAGCCCTATTTTAGGGTTTGGATCTTGTTAGAATATAGATTCTCTGGCGAAATTCACCAATTTCACTCAAATCTGTCAAAGATTTAGCGAAAGTGTGTTTGTTTTTGTTAGTGATATTCTGACTGTATCTTGGCCTTAGTGGCTGCGGCATCACTTGGTCTGCAGACGCAGGCTTCTCTGCAAACTTCTGCTCAAAGTAAGTTATTGGATATTTTATGAATATTCAAAGAATACATTTCCCCTGTGTAGGTTGAACTACCCCTTTAAGCCACAGAGAAACAGACAAAAGAAAAATGAATACAGCAGAGCATGATATTTCTACTCAATATCTGCAGAAATACGGGGGCTAAACGACACTGTATGTATACAGGGAATCCGAAATAGACAGATAAACAACATATTTTTCCTTCACAAATAAGTGGACAAGCCTCGTGTGAGTCAATAAAAAGCAGTTAGAAGTTGTTAACCCTCACTTACAAAAACACATCGCCAAACATTAAGCAAAAAGGGATAACAATTGCAGCTTTTACTGGCTAACCGATGTTACAAGAGGATTGCAAGCTTTTAGGACTACTACGATCACTTAGAGCAGGGGTGGAAAACTCCAGTCCTCAAGGGCAACCAGTAGGTCAGGTTTTAAGGATATCCCTGCTTCAGCACAGGGGGCTCATTCAGTCCCTCAGTTATTGACTGAGCTACCTGTGCTTAGTGGAACCTTCTTTTACAATTGTTATCTACCAGCATTTAATTACTCATTTCAACCCTGTAACTTCGCCCTATCGACAATATGAATGCGCTTTACTGAACTCCTCATTCAGGCCACCACAGTCCAACCTACATAATGACAGTATCCTTAGCTGGTTGAATGCCTGTATGACAGTGAATATCGTCACTAGGGGAAATCGTGTCCAACGGAAATGCGAGCTGAGCGGAAGAGGAGGAACTACATCTTCCTTGTGCATCAACTGCGTCAAGTCTCAAGCACGTTATTGCTGAAGAACGATTATGTGGCCGCGGGTTGGCAGGACACTGAAAGGGTTGAGGAAACATCATTAAAGAAGCAATGCGGGCTGGGTTTTTTTTTTTTTTTTTAACACTGTATTAAAGTAGGGTAGTCTCCGGAGCTGTACCCCATTAATATCAGCTCTGTGAACCACATGCGTTTGGAGATACACACCTCCTTAGGGGGTGCCGGTAGCCACTCTGTTACCAGGGATCACGTAGTGCTGGAGTTTCAACGCTCCAGAGCTCTGCAGGCCAATAGGAAGCCATGATGTCATCAGGTGAGGCTTCCTATTGGCCAACATGACCGGGGGGGCTATAAACTTTGCAGAGACACCATCACCCTCTTCGGAGATCTGTATCTTGGGAAATGGTGGTTTTGGGACCTGAAATGAATGGGGTTCAGCTCTGGAGACCCCCTGCTTCATAACTGTTTTGTTTTTTTTTTAATTAAAATTGCAAAAAACTCGCCTGCTAGGATTGCTCCTTGAAATGCTCCATGTGACATAGAATGTACTTTTTAAGGTAAGATATTATAGTCCCCAAAAATTGTTAAATAGCATTCCATGACCCTGGAGTAGGGTAGGATGAAAAAAAGGCTGACCCAGACATACAAAGAAATGTACTTCTTTTCCACTCAAAAGACTGTTTAAATTGCTAGTGCAAATACACTATATGGACAGTCTGGAGAGCGACCAGGTAACAATACTAAACCACTTTATTGTTAGAAAAACACATTCTGCTTAAGGAACAGCGAGCATAAGGGAATGTATACATTAGTTCATTTATCTTTCACCTAGAACTCTCCACCTTGTTTGCTGCTCCCATATAACATTGAGAAGTAGCAGTGGAGCAAATATAATAGGAGGCGTAATTTAATTTAACAATTGGATGCACTGAATCTGAAAAGGCGATGTTTACTTTGGACTTTTCCACTAATCTCATATCTACTTGACCTACACAATTTGGCAGAGATATTGAAGTACAACGCTTTACTTCACCAACAGTTTCTGAAACATGATTAATCCATGACAATGGAGGTATAGCTGCCCATTTGTTGTTATTATTCAGATTTTGAGTTTGTAAATGCTGTGCTGCCTGGAAGTCAACCAGCATAGTTTATAAAAGAAAAGAACAGCAAGACTTGAGCCTGCATATCAAAAACCTGATGAACTGTATGTGTATTTCAGAGAGACACACTATCCACCACGGTCAAGTCTGGAACATGTTGGCAACCAGGGCATTTTGCCACAAACCTGCATTTCTATGGGAGAGCATTATTTCAAGTCCTACCGTTGAAAGCTTTTGGGAGGAATAATGTTTATGCCTCTATCTGCTAATTCTGGCATGGAAGAGCAACTTGAATTTCTAAGTATGCCAACGTCTCCATATAACCATATGTTTCTACATGAACCCTGGATTTTCCACAATGTGGCCTGAGGCATTGTGCTGTTATTAGGTCCTTCACAAAGGAAAATAACTGTAAACTAGAATAACACTTAGACAACAGATGTTTAATCAGCTTAATAAAGGCCCCACAGCAGGTATTGATTCCTGATGTTAATGATTAAAATACAGGTTTAAATACTTCCATTAGTGTATATTACCATTATGTTTGCAAAAACTAAATTAAAAATGTGTGTGATTGTACATAAAATCATGTTAATAATAATTGCATACAACACACAAAAGCAGTTTACTCCTGTTGATTTTCATTATCTTTTATCTTAAGGACTTTTTGGCATGCAAGTCATGTATTCAGCGGGATTTTGACATTTGATTTTTTTTTATTCTATTGTTGAAATAAATTAAATGAAGTCTGCTGCAAAACTGCTGTGTTGTCAGTAATATTTTCCTTGATAAGTTTAACACTTCACCACTAACACCAAAAGTGGTATTGAGCGACGCTTCCACACAATATACAATAATAAGTGCTCACGAGACTAAAGTGATTCAGTGAAAAAGTGATTGCGAAGTATATATAGTGAATTATAATATTCGGGTGAAAATACTCAAAAACCTCCCGTAGGGACTTGTT
This sequence comes from Ascaphus truei, assembly GCF_040206685.1. Classification (NCBI taxonomy): domain Eukaryota; kingdom Metazoa; phylum Chordata; class Amphibia; order Anura; family Ascaphidae; genus Ascaphus; species Ascaphus truei. Next base: position 73,595,276 of record NC_134487.1, on the reverse strand, counting down.
TCCAAAAGTCCCCCTCCACAAATTCCAGAGGGAGCACGAACAACACAAAAATAAAGAGAAAATACAGTGCACACTGCTGTGACAAGTTGGTAGGTGAATGGGATCTTGGCACTTATGGGTGTTCTACTTCCTGTGTGTAAGTATCAGTAAAGTTTATCTTCAAATTGTGGCTGTGATGTCTCTTCTTGTGGTGATGTAAGAAGTTTTACCTCAGGGTAAAGGAGTAGAAACAAGCATAGTGCAAACCAAAACATATCATATTTATGATAGAAGACATGTAGTCAATGTACTCGCGTTCTGTACATGAACTTGTGGCATATAGGAGAAATGAGGAACACTGGTGGTATCGCTGGCAGAAGTTGTTGGGGTCTTTGTCATCCAACTGCCCCGTTGGATTTCGGGTTTATTGCGGCGTAGCTCCGCTGGTATCCCTCTGGAAAGGCTCACGAGGAAAGCTGACGCAACGTTTCACTGACGACTCATCCAGTTTTACTGCAGCAATAGTGTTATCTAATAAACACACTAGAAGTTTGGCAATACTCCCCTACACATAATTAATAGTCTATAAAGAGTGGTATTTATGCAATTGAAGTATGTGTTTGATTTTGATATAAGATGTAACCTTTTATGGTTAATGATCTCTGTGATGTTTTTAATGAACTTCCGGGCTATTAAGGTTTGCAGCCAATATTTGCCTATTTAAATGTGCTTTTGTATGTTATTTGCACCTGATAAAAGGTCCATGTAGGTCCTGAAATGTTGTTGATTTCTGCTAACCTCAGCAATAAACAGTCATGAATTTATTCACCAAGATGTTGTAAGTAATTTACTACTTCCTAGGGGATAACTGTCATTCATTACATTTTGCTCAAGTTTTGTGAGCAATAAACTCCTTTCAAGGGCAGTGCAACTTAGTGAGTTAAAAAAAACCAATTCATATCTTATCAGTATTACTGGCTTCCTTAAAAAAAAAATTCAGTCCCCATTAAAGCAACATCAAATGCTGCTACAGTATGTTATCTGTTTGACACATTATGGAACCATAATTACTTTGTAAACAAAGGACCAAAGTTAAGCCAACAATGTTGTTAGCTAAAGGTCTTTTAGAGATAAGATCATTTGACATACAGTAAAAACCATCATAAAAAATAGTTTATTTGTTTACGATCAAAATTTTAAAGATGATTTCAAGATACTTATACTGGTCCGATTTTATATTATTTTGTTTAAAAGAGGCAATTTAAGGGGACGGATTTTTTTTGCGAATTTAATTTTACACATACACACATATATATATACTTCCATGAGAACTTCAATACGTTCAACCCGCCCATCAAACTAAAACTGACCCATTCCCCTGGACAAAGTGTATTTCCTAGACACAACCATTACTATAAAGAACAACCAACTACAGACTTCTGTATACCGCAAACCTACAGACAGAGCCAATTATTTGAGGGACAAAAGCTTCCACCCCACACACACTAAGCATACAACCATTTACATTCAAGCCATAAAATACAACTGGATATACTCTGACACAGCAGACAGAGGCCAACAGATTCCAGCCTTGAGATCGTGCATATAACCACAGAATTATAGACCACCAAATCCACCAGAATACCAAGAAGTGATCTCCTTGAATACAGCCAGAAAGAGACAAGAGACAGGGTACCTTTGGTGGTCAATTATACCCCACACCTAGAAGCCCTACGCAAGATCGCCAGGGAACTACAACCCATTCTCCCACTAGGACCTTTCTCCTTGAAACGTTGAGTGAATAAATTTCCTTTTTTTGCAAATTATTTATTTATTTATAAAATATTTTACCAGGAAGTAAAACATTGAGTTACCTCTTGTTTTCAAGTATGTCCTGGGACATATTGGAGTGCCTGTCCATTTTTTCATTTTTCTGCATCTTTTTGGACAGTATGCACCCTTTCTTTTACCCTTATTTTTTATTTTGTTTTGTGAAAGCTCCCTAACATCTTTGGACTATGTCACAATATATATATATATATATATATATATATATATATATATATATATATATATATATATATATTGTGACATAGTCCAAAGATGTTAGGCAGCTTTCTGCCCCGTTTTAGGTCAGAAAGTGCAGGAATAGTTAAAAATGATCCATTCCACAGCTTCACATTAACTCAGACTGCTGGATGGAAAATCCAGACCACAGATTACAATGGGTCTAGTTCTCCCTCACCTGCTCTTCTAATCACTTGCACAGGTATTTAGAACAGAGAGGTTTGCATTTCAGTCTCTCTCCTTAGAGCCTGGGGGCTGGGGGTGTCGCTGCTCCCCGGAATCCAGTTCGGGGTGGACGCCCTTCCAAGTATCACAGTACCAGAGGATTTGCCTGGACACTTGGGACCGAGTTCCCACCACGAACAGATAAGACAAACAAATGTTTATTGCTGTTTCTAAAAGACTATGCTTTATCTAGTGACCCTAAATGAGAGGGCATTCGTTTAAACTGGGGAACCAGGTTAGTTGGCCCAGCAGCAGTTAGAGGCTGGTTCTGATGTGTAGTTAGATCCCTGAAACGGATAGGATTTCTTTATATGATTTGGTTTTTATTTCTTAAAAGTGACACTGTGTGAAATGCTATAACACTGATATGAGTAAACCGCTGAAGGTTAAATGTCTGAGTGCCTCCTGCCTACACATGTCAAAGCTGCAGTCCCTTATTTGGATGAAAATAAAGCAGGCAGAAGCCTGAGTTAAGCAACGTAATACTTTGCATGTTCCTGTTTGTTGTATAATTAACCCTAGAAGACTATGTCGGGAAGAACCCAGACAGACGTCAGCGCTACAAAAGAGGGGTGTTTGTCACATATGGTGGAGAATGCGGGTCGACACTAAAAAGTCTGTGGGTTTGCAAATAGATGCGGGGGTTTAAAATGGCCGCCCAGCTGAACTGAAGTACAGATGCTATGAGTGAAGTCTGTCCCACTGTGTATATCAGTTTTGCTTCTAGCATACACAGAGAATGTGCGAAGTGTGGATGCAATAGCACCCTGAACCCAAACAGAAAACCAAAATGTTTTGCTAAAAAAAAAAAAAAAATGCATCTAGCAAGTGCTGTTTGTAAAGCTAATGCCTTTTGCTGAAGTGAGTGAATTTGCAGCTAGCAAGTGCTGTATGTAAGTTGCTGAAGTGAGTGAAATTGCAGCTAGCAAATTGTCCCTGCCGGGTTTCTAAAATGGCCGACGTGAAATGTTTGTTTTGTAATGTACATAATCATGAAAAACAGTGTCCCTTCAGGCCATACGATGATGATGATGACGATTCGCATGTGGCCCCTGGAAGAGAGCCGTACCTACAGATGAATTTAGTATGCTGGGCCTGTCATAAAGTAGGTCACATGGAAGATGTGTGCCCCAAAATTCTCAAAGACAAACAGCTGCAAAAGCAAGCAACGCCCTGTGAGTGCAAGCAAGATGTGGAAGCTACCAGTGAGTGTGTGCCCAGTACCACTGATATCTCTGGAGCTAATAAAGCAAAGAGAAAGAAGAAGAAAAAGAAAACTGTTCCTCAAGTTACAGGGGAAGTGACCGAGCCACTTGAACCTGCGCTGTCAGGACATGCGTCAGAAAGGCGCCGAGATGTGCTGCAGACCGTAGTGACCGGCAGAATTGTCACGGGAACAGTGGCAAAGGAAAAGGAGGAGCAAAGGGAAGCTGAATCCTTGATCCAGGATAAAGAGGCTTTGGTTTCTGCACTCTAAGCTGCCCGCCAGGATTATGACGTCCTGCGGCAGGGATTGATGAAGGAGCGAGAATGTTGGAAGAAGGAGCAAGAAGCTAACAATAAGGAGCAAGAAGCGAATGCCGAGTTACAGAGGTGTATACTCCCAGCTTTACAAGAGCACAAGGCTTTGAAGAAAACAGAGTCTCTCTTACGGAGTGAGCTGGAAGAGGTGACGACTAGTCTGGAAAAGGCCAACACCGTAATTGCCACCATGGATGAAAAACAGATTAAGTCTGACAAATTGATTGCTATCCTAAAACAGAAATACCGGAAGGCTCTACAAGAGGTTCACGCGCTCAGCACAGAGGTGCAACACTTACGCCTGGAGGGCCACGGTCTGAACACAGAGCTGGGAATATTGAAGGAAACCTGTGAGAATGCCCTGAGTAATTTAGAGACTGTAAAGAGAGAGAATGTAATTCTGACACAGAAAAATTCAGACTTGACTGACCAGATCAGTGAAGGTGATAAGAAGCTTCACCAAGTAGGAAAAGTGGAGAAGCAATTGATCCAGGAAAAGCTAGAAATACAGGAAGAGCTGCAGAAGCGGATGGCTGAGCGCGAGATACAGTGCGCCGAAAGGGAGGAGATGTCCGTCCGTCAGGTGGTCTGCCTGACATTGCGCTATGAAAGCGAGATGGCCGAAATCCACAAGCAGCTGGACCACACGGCAAATGAGGGGGCCCGGCTGCTGCTGGAGCTGGACAAGACCCGGGAGGAGCACCTGCAGCTGCAGGTCAAGAATAGAGAAAAGGAAACAGAGTTAAACCTTGCGCTGAAACAGATGACAGATATGGAATCGCGACTCAACTCCAAAGAAGTTGAATTAGAAGCCGCTACAGTGGTTCAGTCGGGATATCAATCCTACCTCCTAACCAAGCAAGCTGTACGTTCCTATACGCATATCTTCAATGCTGTTGCAATATTACGATTTGCTATAAAGATGAAGTTGGAGAAAGAGATTCCAAGGCTGAAAGAGACACGGTCACAAAAGGAGACCAGGGAAAGTAAACTCGATGCCCCCACTGATGACAAAGAGGAAGGAGAAAGAATTGACTTTGATTGTGCTGCTGTTATTCCAGAAACAGATAGGCACCCTCCTGAGAATACTGAGAATATACTCCCTGGTCTGGGATTCAAAAATCCAGATCCTCAATTTCATTTACGTTGTCCAGAAGATTATCAAACTAGTGAACACACCCAGGCCAACACAGAAGATGTTTTAGCCAAGTGGGTGGCAGTTCCTGAAAACACAAACTTGTTGACAGATCCTGATGACGTTGTTAATATGGACTACGTTTGTACAGAGGCAACTAGGTCTCCAAAACCCAAAGGCCTGGTAATGGCCACAAAAGGGAAATCAAAGATTGAAAAGAAAAACCAACGAAGGTCAACACGGCACCTGAATAGTTCCAGATCTCACCACTCTGGACCACACTGTGGAGCCAAGGAGAAGCCGGTCCGAGGGTCTCATCTGTGGCTGAAGAAACAGTCCAGTCATTTGCAGGATGCAATGGACTGGAAGTCAAGAAAAAAAAAAAATGTTTGGGGGTACTGACCGATTTTTTTATTTATTTACACGTGTGGACTATGTCACGGACACTTAACTATGCAAATAAGCTATTGTAGTTAAGGTATATTAGGCCTCTAGAATAAGCATTTTGTCAATATTACAATGTTATATTGGTTCTCTGTGTTGAAAATGTAGCTAAACTACAAATTAATATACAGGGTTGATGGCCCTTTTTGTTGGTAAATATATGAGGTTCATATTCTAGAGTAGAAAAGAAAAAACCCAGGGAGGTAAAAGAAACAGTCTGGTTTTGTGAGTATATTTAGCATATCCTGGGTTATAAGAATCTGTGCTAGACATTTATTTTTCAAAATAGTTCCCTAATATAGAGCAAAGAAATATGTTTGCCAAGTATAGTCTCTTATGACGAAAACTATTGTCCATAATTGCCGTGGAGAAAAAAAAAAAGTTAATATTCGTGTTGTGAATGTTTAATATTGTACTGGGGAGTTAGCTTAAGTATTTCAGGTAGGACGCTCACCCCAGTGAGGTCCATGGACGCTCACCCCAGTAGGTGTGAGCTGGGGAGGGGGATATGTGACAGTCCAAAGATGTTAGGCAGCTTTCTGCCCCGTTTTAGGTCAGAAAGTGCAGGAATAGTTAAAAATGATCCATTCCACAGCTTCACATTAACTCAGACTGCTGGATGGAAAATCCAGACCACAGATTACAATGGGTCTAGTTCTCCCTCACCTGCTCTTCTAATCACTTGCACAGGTATTTAGAACAGAGAAGTTTGCATTTCAGTCTCTCTCCTTAGAGCCTGGGGGCTGGGGGTGTCGCTGCTCCCCGGAATCCAGTTCGGGGTGGACGGCCCCTCCAACTATCACAGTGCCAGAGGATTTGCCTGGACACTTGGGACCGAGTTCCCACCACGAACAGATAAGACAAACAAATGTTAATTGCTGTTTCTAAAAGACTATGCTTTATCTAGTGACCCTAAATGAGAGGGCATTCTTTTAAACTGGGGAACCAGGTTAGTTGGCCCAGCGCAGTTAGAGGCTGGTTCTGATGTGTAGTTAGATCCCTGA